>NC_069505.1:331981718-331996718 GCF_027579735.1 Bombina bombina
TCAGGATTTTGGAAAGGATCATTTTGTTCAGCTGTGTGATGTGGACTGAGCGACGCTGCACCTCTCTCACTCCTGACTCGGCTCGTCTGACTACCAGCTCTGGTTTTGACTCCTGGCTTGTTATTTGACTTGTGGACTTTTTATTATTTTTTGTTATTAATAAAGGTGTGATTATTTTTGCACTTCTCATATCTGTCTGATTCCTGGCACCCTGACACTACGCAAAGGCCATGAATCCTGATGGTGCTAATAATCCACCTTTACCTGCCATTATTTCCAGGATGGATGAACAGGATCACCGCTTGCATCAATTTGCACTAGCCCTGCAAATCCTGCTGACTTGCACTGCACATTTGGACCAAAGTGTCCCGCAAGTTATGGATGCTCCTGTTTCCGCTGCTGCACCTAGTCCTACCAGGAGCATGTCCGGTTCTGCACCTCTACCTCAGCGATATGGAGGCGATCCTATTCAGTGCAGAGGGTTTTGAACCAGGTGGGCATTTACTTTGAGATGTTACCTCAGGCGTTTCCCTCTGACAGAGCTAAGGTGGGATTTCTCATCTCGTTACTCTCTGACACAGCTCTTGTCTGGGCTAATCCCTTGTTGGAGACTAATAAACCTGTGATTTCAAATTACCCTGAATTTGTGGCCTCCTTTCGAAGGGTATTTGATGTTCCGGCTCGCTCCTACTCTGCTGCTAAATGACTCATGTCCCTTCAGCAAGGTACAAGATCTGTTGCTCAGTATGCTATTGAGTTCCGTACGCTTGCCGCAGAGGTTGTTTGGAACAATGAAGCCCTTGTTGCCGCCTTCTTTCATGGGATCTCTGATGCGATTAAAGACGAAGTTGCTGCCAGAGATTTACCAGAGGATCTTGAGGCATTGGTGTCTTTTTTGATCCTAATTGACATCAGACTCAGAGAGAGGCCCTCTTTCAAGGAGTGCTTGCGGAAGCCTCCTGTTCCGTTGTCCCCTACGTGTTCGTTCCCACCCATGCCTCCCTATCCTCCCATGCCTCCTGGTCACCAGGTACTGCTGAGCCGATGCAGTTGGGATTCACGCATCTCTCCGTGGCGGAGAGGGCCTTTAGGAGGAGGGAGGGGCTCTGCCTCTATTGTGGGTTACACTGCCACCTTTTAAAGTCTTGTCTTACATGGCCGGGAAATGCTCACACCTAAGGTCCTGTCAGGGGGGAGACCTTGGGTGGTTTATCCTTGTCCCCGGAACCACTTAAGGAGAAACCTTTGGTCAAGGTTGTCCTTTCCTGGGTGGACTCCTCCATAGTCACCCAGGCTCTTGTTGACTCCGGTGCTGCGGGCTATTTCATTAAGTCTGTATCAAAGCACTCCATTCCTGTTTTGCCTCAGTCCGTTCCGCTTGCTATTGAGGCCACTGATGGCAGGCCCCTTCAGCCCGCACTCGTTACTCACGAAACTGCTCCATTGTCCATGGCTGTTGGGGCTCTCCATTTTGAAACCCTCCAATTCCAGGTGATAAACTCTCCGCATTTTCTGGTTGTTCTGGGTTATCCCTGTCTCCAAAAGCACAATCTCAGTCTCGACTGGCGCAGGTCCGAAATGTTTTCATGGTCCCCGCAGTTTATTTCCACTTGTCTTCAGAAACCAGTTAAAGTCATGTGCACTTCTTCGGTATCTCAATTGCCAGAGGAGTACCAAGAGTTCCTAGACGTTTTTGACAAGGTGCGTGCCGGTACATTGCCTCCTTACCGGTCTTACGATTGTGCCATAGACCTGCAACCCGGAGCCATTCCTCCTCGGGGCTGGGTTTACCCTCTTGTCTGTTGCGGAGAATTGTGCTATGGAGGGGTATGTTGCCAATGCTCTGTCGTGGGGAATCATCCGCAAATCCTGCTCTCCTGCAGGGCTGGCTTCTTCTTTGTGAAGAAAAAGGGTGGTGAGTTACGACCATGCATCAATTATAGGAATCTTAATCGTCTTACCATGAAGAATGCTTACCCTATTCCGCTCATTACGGAACTCTGTGACCGCCCTCAAGGCAGCTACGGTCTTTACTAAACTTGATTT
Organism: Bombina bombina; assembly: GCF_027579735.1. Lineage (NCBI taxonomy): Eukaryota > Metazoa > Chordata > Amphibia > Anura > Bombinatoridae > Bombina > Bombina bombina. Next base: position 331,983,765 of record NC_069505.1, read on the forward strand.
GAGAGGTGCGTTAGGATCAAGGATGGCCACGAATGGAAAACAGCGTTTAACACCAGGAGCGGGCATTATGAGCATCTTGTAATGCCCTTTGGCCTATGTAATGCTCCTGCTGTTTTCCAGGAATTTATTAATGATGTCCTATGAGATATGTTGCAACAGTGTGTTGTGGTATACTTAGACAACATCCTCATACACTCACCCACACTTGAGGCTCATCGTTCTGATGTTACACGGGTTCTTCAGAGACTATGTGAGAACGGCCTGTTTTGTAAACTCGAGAAATGTGAGTTCTATCAGACTCAAGTAACCTTCCTAGGTTATGTTATCTCTGTTGCAGGGTTCTCCATGGATCCTGACAACTAGTTATCTGCAGTTCTGCAGTGGCCTTGCCCAGTTGGTCTATTCAATGTTTTTTGGGGTTCGCCAATTACTATAGAAAGTTTATTAAAAACTTTTCTTCCTTGGTAAAGCCTATCACAGACATGACCCGTAAAGAGAATGATCCACTCCATTGGTCACCTACTGCCATTAAGGCCTTTGATAGTCTTAAGACTGCCTTTGCTGCCGCTCCAGTTCTGGCTCATCCTAACCCTGTCCTGCCTTTCGTTCTTGAGGTCGATGCATCTGAGACTGGAGTAGGTGCCCTCTTGTCTCAATGTCCTACGCCTGATGGTTCCTTGCATCCGTGTGGTTTCTTCTCTAAGAAATTGTCTCCAGCGGAGTGCAATTGTGAAATTGGCAATAGGGAATTACTGGCCATTATTTTGGCACTCAAGGAATGGAGGCATCTTCTAGAGGGTACTAGCATGCCAGTGCTCATTCTTACTGACCACAAGAATTTAACTTATCTATCTGAAGCAAAACCTTTGTCGCCCAGACAGGGTAGATGGGCACTATTTTTGTCTCGGTTTAATTATGTGGTCTCCTACCTGCCTGATAGTAAGAATGTTAGGGCTGATGCCCTCTCTCAACAATTTTCGCCTCTGTCCATGGAGGAGTCTGTACCTACTCCTGTTATACCCCTTTTAGCTACCATACTTACTAATTTGATTTCTCCCTTGGGGGAGGAGATCCTGGCTGCACAAACCAATGCACCTCCTGAGAAACCTAGTGGTAAGTGTTTTGTTCCTGAGAATCTTCAAACTAAACTTTTGCACACTTACCACTATCCTAAAGCCACAGGTCACCCAGGCAAGTACCAAATGATTTGGTCTGTCACTCGACAATTCTGGTGGCCAGGTTTTCGTTCTGATGTTGCTGCGTATGTTGCCTCCTGCTCAGTTTGTGCACAGAATAAGACTCCTCGACGTCTTCCTGTGGGTCTTCTTCAACCTATTGCTAATGGTGAGCGTCCTTGGACACATCTTTCCATGGACTTCATTGTCGAGCTCCAAAAATGTCACATTGCATTCCCTTGATGAAGTAGCCTACCACTCAGGAGTTTGCTTCAATTTTTGCCCGGGAGGTCTTCCATTTACATGGGTTACCCAAGGAGATAGTGTCGGACCGGGGTAGCCAGTTTGTCTCCAGATTTTGGCGTTCCTTTTGTGGTCAAATGGGGATCCAGCTTTCCTTCTCCTCAGCAAATCACCCTCAATCCAATGGGGCTGCGGAATGGTCTAATCAAGCTCTGGAAAAGTTACTCTGTTGCTATGTCTCAGATCACCACAATAATTGGTCTGAACTGTTACCTTGGGCAGAGTTTGCTCGTAATAGTGCTATTAATGCTTCCTCCAAGTTATCCCCGTTCATGGCGAATTATGGGATTCAACCATCCTTGTTGCCTGATTCATTCATGTCTCAGGGTATTCCGGCTTTGGAGGAGCATCTCCGACAACTCAGTTCCACGTGGGTGCAGATTCAGGATTGCCTTCATCGTTCTATGAAGCACCAAAAGTTTCAGGCTGATTGTAGGCGTCTGCCCGCGCCTTCCTACCAGGTTGGTGAGAGAGTTTGGCTGTCCTCCCCCAATTTGAACCTTTGTGTGCCTTCCAATAAACTGGCTCCCCGTTATGTTGGTCCTTTTCGAATACTCAGACGGGTCAATCCTGTGGCCTACGCTCTTGACCTTCCTCCTGCAATGCGCATCTCCAATGTTTTTCATGTCTCCCTCTTGAAACCATTGGTTTGTAATCGGTTTACCAGTGTGTTGCCTCGTCCCCGTCCTATCTTTGTTGACAAAAATGAGGAGTATTAGGTCAGCAGCATTATTGACTCTCGTATGTCCAGGAGCCGTGTACAGTATTTGGTTCACTGGAGGGGCTACGGTCCGGAGGAGCGTTCTTGGGTTCCCTCATCTGATGTTCATGCTCCCGCCCTCCTCCGTGCCTTTCATGCCCATTTCCCCAATAAGCCTTTTGTCCTCCTGCGGGGGAGGGGTCGTTGAGGGGAGGGTACTGTCAGGGTTTTTTCCCTGTTTTGTTTGCCATGTGCTGCTGGCAGCCATTTTACTCACCTCTCTTGCTGACTATGGGATGCTGCTCATTTCCTGCATTTCCTTTTATGGCCAGACTGGTGTGCATCATCTGTGTGAGACAGGATGCAGTCTCAGAATTGTGATGTCATCATTATTATTTAAAGTGCCTCTGTTCAGAATGCTTTGCCTTTGCGTTGTCTCAGACCTGTTTGTGAGAGTTCCTGTGTATTACCTGGCTGTCTGACGTCCTTCCTGGTTCCTGATCCCTAGCTTGTTCTGACTCTGCTGTTTTCCTTGTTCCTGATTCCGGCTCGTCTGACTACTCGCTTTGGCTCCTGACTCAGCTCGTCTGACTACCAGCTCTGGTTTTGACTCCTGGCTTGTTATTTGACTTGTGGACTTTTTATTATTTTTTGTTATTAATAAAGGTGTGATTATTTTTGCACTTCTTGTCTCAGTCTGATTCCTGGCACCCTGACAAGAATGCTGATTCTTGTTTTATTGACAATAATACTGGATAAGCAAAGTGTATTATTTAAGCAACATATTATTAATACTAAAAATATTATTATCAATTTTATGTTAACTTTTTTATCTCCTTGTTCTATGACTCTACCTTGCAGTGCAGCTAAGCTTTGAAATTCTACTGAACTGTATTGCTGTATATCCCTTTGTTATATTCCTTTGTAATAAGTTTAGGATTATACCTACCCCCCTTATACGTTTTATATACGCACTGAAAGACTGGATCAACTCAGATCCACTGTTGATATTTATTAGAGGGTCAGGTGAATTTACCAGGGATATTTTTCTCCAGGCACATTCATTTGGTATCTATTATGGTACATCTCTATAGACAATACTTTTTAACACACTATCCCAGTATATGGGTATCACATTGCAATAATGATTGCGCCACTGTTTTACAAAACCCCTCTTTCTTTCTTTTTTTCTAAACATTAGCTCTATCAGGAAATGGGTCTACCGGGATCCTATTTTCCTCAATAGGTTTTCCAAGGCTGCATACTTTTATTTCACTATTCTTCTAGGAATCCCCAGCCCCGTTTTTATACCTACCTTTTCTCCTCATCATATTATATATATATATATATATATATATATATACATACATACATACATACATACACATACAGTATCTCGCAAAAGTGAGTATACCCCTCACATTTTTGTAAATATTTTATTATACATTTTCATGTGACAATACTGAATAAATGACACTTTGCTACAATGTAAAGTAGTGAGTGTACAGCCTGTATAACAGTGTAAATTTGCTGTCCCCTCAAAATAACTCAACACACAGCCATTAATGTCTAAACCGTTGGCAACAGTGGAAAATGTCCAAATTGGGCCCAAAGTGTCAATATTTTGTGTGCCCGCTATTATTTTCCAGCACTGCCTTAACCCTCTTGGGCATGGAGTTCACCAGAACTTCACAGGTTGCCACTGGAGTCCTCTTTCACTCCTCCATGATGACATCACAGAGCCGGTGGATGTTAGAGAACTTGCGCTCCCCCACCTTCCATTTGAGGATGCCCCACAGATGCTCAATAGGGTTTAGATCTGGAGACATGCTTGGCCAGTCCATCACCTTTATCCCCAGCTTCTTTAGCAAGGCAGTGGTTGTCTTGGAAGTGTGTTTGGGGTCGTAATCATGTTGGAATACTGCCCTGCGATCCCGTCTCCGAAGGGAGGGGATCATGCTCTGCTTTGGTATGTCACAGTACATGTTGGCATTCATGGTTCCATCAATGAACTGTAGCTCCCCTGTGCCGACAGCACTCATGCAGGCCCAGACCATGACACTCCCACCACCATGCTTGACTGTAGAAAAGACACTTGTCTTTGTTCTCCTCACCTGGTTGCCACCACAAACACTTGACACCATCTGAACCAAATAAGTTTATCTTGGTCTCATTGAACCACAGGACAGGGTTCCAGTAATCCATGTCCTTAGTCTGCTTGTCTTTAGCAAACTGTTCTCTTGTGCATCATCTTTAGAAGAGGCTTTCTTCTGGGATGACAGCCATGTAGATCAATTTGATGCAGTGTGCGGCGTTTGGTCTGAGCACTGACAGGCTGACCCCCCCACCCCTTCAATCTCTGTAGCAATGCTGGCAGCACTCATACGTATATTTCCCAAAGACATCCTCTGGATATGATGCTGAGCACGTGCACTCAACTTCTTTGGTCGACCATGGCGACGGCCTGTTCTGAATGAAACCTGTCCTGTGAAACCACTGTTTGATCTTGTCCACCATGCTGCGGCTCAGTTTCAGGGTCTTGGCAATCTTCTTATAGTCTAGGCCATCTTTATGTAGAGCAAAATTTCTTTTTTTCAGATCCTCTGAGTTCTTTGCCATGAGGTGCCATGTTGAACTTCCAGTGACCAGTATGAGAGTGTGTGAAAGCGATAACATCAAATTTAACACACCTGCTCCCTATTCACACCTGAGACCTTGCAACACTAACAAGTCGCATGCCACCGGGGAGGGGAAATGGCAATTTGGGCCCAATTTGGACATTTCCACTTAGGGGTGTACTCACTTTTGTTGCCAATGGTTTAGACATTAATGGCTATGTGTTGAGTTATTTTGAGAGGACAGCAAATTTACACTGTTATACAGACTGTACACTTACTACTTTACATTGTAGCAAAGTGTATTTTCTTCAGTGTTGTCACATGAAAAGATATAATAAAATATTTACAAAAATGTGAGGGGTGTACTCACTTTTGTGAGATACTGTATATATAAAAAGTTTTTTAATGGTGTATGGAAAAAATGCAATTACAAGAGAAGTGTTGCACAGGAATCTTGTACTAGAAGTTCCTGAGAATGATTAAGCCAATACTATCATAAGGCTATTGTATTGGTACCTTAATAGGATTAGTGGTACAGACTTCAGACCCACGTGATAAATTATGTAAACTGGAAAAAGGGAGATGTAATGGTACGTATTAATAACACTATTTAAAGACTGGGAATTCAGCACTCTTTTCAACAATTAAATAGATGTAACACTCTCGAAAATAAGTATCATAAACAGATTTATGCATACATAGTGTCGAGTATGAACTCGCTGCAATTACAGTATCCAAAAAAGTCACTGGAAATAACACACAAGGCAAGTTAAAAACACACAAAATGTATCTAAAACAGGACTGGTCCTTGTGTGACACAAAGCAGAGTTATGGTAGCATCATAAATAGTATTCCTGCAAAAAGAGCAAAAAATAGCTCAACAAGTAAGATAAGTTAACTTGTGGAGATATGCACAGACCAACTACACCCACTCAAATATTTAGAACCCCCAGCAGAACTATGGAGGCAACAGCTGAGCTGAGACAGGCAGAAGGGATCTAAGTTGTCTGTGCACAGCCACTCAACATATGGTAGAGCGTAGGAACACAACTTCAACCAAAAGGAAAAAAAAGATCCAATGCACGGCCACGGCAAAAAGAGCAATTTAACTCCAGTTAGAAAAGTATAAAAAAATATCTTTATTAGGTATATACCAATGGATAAAAATGGCACATCAGTCTCAGCAAAGAGAGAGATACAAAAAGTCTGACCGGTTTCGGCACTGCATGGCTGTAGTCATAGACATATCACAGGTGTTAAGATGAACACCTTAAATACCTGTTAGACACACCCACAATGGGGGTGGTTTAGTTATACAAAAGGTACATATAGTTAAAAACAAAACAAAACTTATACTCTAAGCTGAAAAATGGAAATAGACAGTTATGTATCTAAGGAGAATAATATACAACAAAAAGCACATTACTTTATATAAATGGCTATAAAGGAAATCAGGGTTAACGGTATTCAATAATAAGCCTTCTAAGTAATGCTGATACATGGAAATGGATCTGAATAAAGTTACATCAGAATTAATAAGTCAATGTGAATCATACAAATGAATATATGTATTTGACAGTGTGGATTTTTATAGGATATCAAGATTACATATAACATGGTTTATTTAAAAACCTATTGTACTAAGCAATGTGCTATTCTAGGATGTCAAAAGTACTTCATACTAATGTATCAAATAAACCAATGAAACCAATTATTTACTAAAAATTTAACCAAAGTAGATGAATCAAAGATGGGTGCGAACAATACATGCCAACCCAAAGCCACCTGACAAAAGACAATCATATGTCAATACTATGAATAATCTAATCAAATATAGACATCTCCACTCAAAATGCGTCTATGGGAGGAATTAGTGATATATTGATGAATACATCTAAAGGCTACCAAACTGTAATTACAGTCTAATAGCCAATTAGCATGGAGATTTATAACCAGCCCTGCTTATCTGAGTGCCACTACCATATTGACCATAATAGAATTGGTCTGTGATTATATAAAACCAGGTCAAATAATATTGATGTATATTTAATAGTAGTGGCTAAACCCCAGATAGGCTGGACCTATCTATAGAGAGCTCTACCTATGCCAATAATTAGTTATATCAAATTCGGAATTGAAACCCCCAGGTAGCAGGCTACCAAGCTTGTGTATCCAGTAGATTTCCTGCCTGGAAAGAATCTGTAATTTGTCACCGCCCCTAGGCGGTCTGCAATTACAGTATCCAAAAAAGTCACTGGAAATAACACATAAGGCAAGTTAAAAACACACAAAATGTATCTAAAACAGGACCGGTCCTTGTGTGACACAAAGCAGAGTTATGGTAGTATCATAAATAGTATTCCTGCAAAAAGAGCAAAAAATAGCAACAAGTAAGATAAGTTGTGGAGATATGCACAGACCAACTACACCCACTCAAATATTTAGAACCCCCAGCAGAACTATGGAGGCAACAGCTGAACTGAGACAGGCAGAAGGGATCTAAGTTGTCTGTGCACAGCCACTCAACATATGGTAGAGCGTAGGAACACAACTTCAAACAATAGTACAGGTGGCCCTCGGTTTACAACGGTTCAATTTACACCGTTTCAGAATAACAACCTTTTTTCCCAGTCATGTGACTGCTATTGAAAAGCATTGAGAAGCAGTGCATTTATTAAAATAGCCAGTAGGTGGAGCTGTCCGCTTGTGTTGCAGCAAAGCCAAGCAAGCTGAAATTAATCAGTTTAACCAGACCTGAGCTATCAAGCAGATTTCAAAGGAACAAGATCTTCCTGTCTATAAATCAATCCAGATTGGAATGCATAGAAAGAACTGTTTGCGGAAAAATGCAAGTGAAGTCTGTGTTGTGCGATTATTTTATTAGGTTTATAATGCTGTTTAGCAAATGTTTTTGTTCATTTAACTTAGTTTAATTATATATTCTGTGTTGTGTGATTATTTCATTAGGTTTATAATGCTGTTTAGCATTTAAAGTCTTCATTTCAAAGCTTTAAAAATAATGTATTAGGTGTTACTTATGACTATTTTGAGAGGGGCCTGGAACCTAACTCCCTCACTTCCCATTGACTTACATTATAAACTGGGTTTCAATTTACAACAGTTTCGATTTACAACCATTCCTTCTGGAACCTAACCCCGGCGTAAACTGAGGGCTACCTGTAATAAGCAGGTGGCGTGGCCACGCTAGTATCGGGTATAGAGCTCTGTATTTGTTATATTTCATAGAGTGGTATAAAACTAGAATAGTGTAGTGTGAAGATGTGTAGATCAAAAAGTCCACAGTGTTGTTAACCAAACTAGGTTAAAGTACCGGTATTGAGAACAAGGAAAACAATCAGAGCAGTCTATTAGCTGTTCCCAAATATCCAGGCTGGGTAAGTCAGAAAAGGTCAGAGGACCCAGGACATAATGAGCAAGCATCCAGCGGAGGTCAGGGTATAGTGCAAGCAAAGACAGGGTCAGTATTGCCAAGCAACATGCAGGAGGGCAACTCTCGTAGCGGTCACATACCTATCTGTCGACTGCATATATCTACTCCCTGCAAATACATCATACGGACATCTAAGGCTCCATCTACGCTCCTACAAACAGAGACATCCTTCCTCTGCTGATAAACACATAGGTAGCAGGATACGATCACCATCCAACAAGCTCGAGTCCCAGCGTCTGCTCTAGCATACTGCATCAAACAAAGCAGTGTGTCAGTCACATGAATCGATCAGTATATATATATATATATATATATATATATATATATATATATATATATATATATATATATATATATATACAGTTTATATATAGAGAGAGCATATATTAGCAATTAAATGCTAATAAAGTTTTTATTTTAAAGTCATTTATTTAAGATGTTTTATGGTGGTTACTTGGCACAGTCTTCCAGCAGATGAGTTAGTAGCAAAACAATAAATGAATAAAATGCCTGGGAAATGGATGAGGACAAAGTGAGGATTAATTAAGCTTACGCATTAGATAGAATAAAGAACAGATGTGCTAGCCCCTTCTGGTGTTGGTCTGCTAGAGAATCTATGCATTTAATTACCTTTCTAAATCTCAGTCCTGGGGGCACGATGAGACCTCAGATGAGGAAGTGTGGTTTGTGTAATGGAAGAATAAACTGGAGAAAAAGGGAAAGTGAATAACGATGGATGTGCAGAGTAGGGTTGTTGTCACCCAGCCGGTATATTACTGTAAAATAAGTGTTAGCAGAATTAGATCCTGAGTTATGCTATCTAATTATTGATGCAAATTTATGTTAATGAACATGGCGAGCATATTATTTCCAAGAAAGGAGGCAATTCTAGTGCAAACATGGAAAGAAAGGGTGAGAAATTGTGGAGGATGAAAATGTATGGAAAGAGTGATAGCTTGCTACACAGTGTTTGCTTGATCTGCTCAGGAGCTCAATTATATCTCTAATTCTCAACAGCAAAGAGATCACATAAACACACTCTTTTCAAGAGGTATGTCAATTGACAACAAAACAATGCAAATGTTTGCTTAAAAAAAAAAAGGGACACTAAACCCAATTTTTTTCTTTCATAACTCAGAGCATAGCATTTTAAGCAATTTTCTAATTTACTCCTAAAGCTTAGTAGCCGGCCCATTTTTGGTTACGAACCTGGGTTATGCTTGCTTATTGTTTGCTAAATGTAGCCACCAATAAGCAAGTGCTATTCATGGTTCTGAACCTAAAATGGGCTGGCTCCTAAGCTTTAAATTCCTGCTTTTTAAATAAAGATACCAAGAGAACGAAGAAAAATTGATAATAGGAGTAAATTAGAAAGTTGCTTAAAATTCAACACACTATCTGAATCATGAAATAATTTTTTGGGGGTTTAGTTTCCCTTTAACTCTGAAACATGCTACACAGTGCTTGATTGATCAGTACAGGACCTCAGCAAAAGAGATCAGAGAAACATATTCAAGGGTTTTTCAATGGGTATGTCCCTGGATCACAAAACGGTACCTATTTAACTGTAAATTATTTTAAACACTTATTATGAATGCAGATAATTTTTAATACACTGATTAATTGCCAAAATATACTGTGCACATATACAAGCTTTATTTAATCTTTATGTTTTTCCGTTGCTTCTGCTTTTTAGATATCAACATAAATGCCATGTGGTAATATTTCTCTAAGAAGTCAGCAGGTTCCAAATGAACCTGCAAAACACCACAGGGATTCAATCTGTCAGGGAGAAAATCCACCCCCCCCCCCCCTCTCACAACTCATCCACTCCCTGGGCAGAGCTATCAGCTAGTAAGGAAGGAACTCATATTGCTCATTTACTAACATAACTAAAACAGATGTCTAACCAAAGTTATCTGTTCTGCAATGCAAATATTTGTGAATATTGAGCTTCTGATGTGAGAGATCAATAAATTTGCACCTTCAATCGTCCATGGACACCACAAAAAAAATATTTATATTATTTCTCTTTTTTCCTTTGATCTAAACTCATTCATGTTTTTGTGTTAAATTTGCTAATTTATTGAGGAAGCAGCGTCTTATGCAGATACGTGTAATGATAGTGATTGGTGGATTTGTAATGATAGTGATTGGTGGATTGTGAGACACTTTGGTTGTATTGATTTTTTGTGGGATATGCTCTCATTATAAATTCCTTCCTTTGTGTCCTGACGACTAAGCATTATTAGCGTCTAATTTATTTTCTCCTTAGATGTTGGCGTATATAGAATTTGGGGAACAAGACTGCATGGAATACGGTTACATCACATGCACATAAATATTCTCCTGACTTGCATAACATATAGTTAATTATTTGATGGCAATAACTGTTTAAATATCTGAAAAAAGCACCTTATAATTGATTTCTTTGTCTGCTAAATTGTTGATAATCTGAATGTAATCATCTACAATGATTATAATATATTTTTCTGCAAAAGCTGAGGATATTACATTGAATGCATGCATATAATATTTTCACTAATCACAGTCAGGTATTTCAAATTTACAAAAATTATATAAATAAAGGAAGAATAAAAATGCAATGCCATATGGATTATTGATGGGATATAACAGATAATTTAAAAGGACATTTAAAGGGACAGTATACACTCATTTTCATATAACTGCATGTAATAGACACTACTATAAAGAATAAGATGCACAGATACTGATATAAAATTCCAGTATAAAATGGTTTAAAAACGTATTTAGAAGCTTTCAGTTTAACTCTGTTGAAAAGGTAGTTGGAAAGCCCACTGCAAGTGGGAAATAAGACCCCCCCCCCCTCCCCCTTCTTTTGCATATGAAAAGACCCTTTACACAAACAGGAGCAAGCTGGAGAAGGTAGCTGACGGTATTCAAATAAAACTTTGGGGCTTGGTTAGGAGTCTAAAAGTCAGAGCAATGTTATTTAAAAATAAGCAAAATTATACATGTTTTTTTTTAAAAAAAAAAAACTTTATGGGCTTTATAAATAGATCATCTACAAAACATTTATGCAAAGAAAAAAATGAGTGTATAATGGCCCTTTTTCAATTTTTATGAATCTGACATTATCCACTGCTTTGCCAAAGATTAGCATACCAAATAAATGTAATAAAACATTTAATAAAGCAGTAACTTTGTTAAAAAAAATGTGTTGTTTTGCAGGACTGGTGGAAAACCAATGAAAAGCCTCTTAACCAAGGGTGGGCAACTATCGGCCCTCCAGATGGTATGGACTACATCTCCCATAATGCTCTTTTTGCCATAATGCAGGCAAAGCATCATGGGAGATGTAGTCCATAACATCTGCAGGGCCGTTAATTGCCCACCCCTGCTCTTTACTGTTTATCTGATTTCCCTTGCTGTGGCCAATTAGGGAGAGATAAAGGCAAGCTCCTGTTTATGTCAGCCAATCAGTGTGTAGCATGTAGGAGTGTCAGGATTCTGCATTCTACACAACTCACTCCAGCCGGGAGTCCAAATAGCAATAATTATAGGAAAGCAGAAAAAATAAAGTATTTTGCAAAGGTGTTTTTTTTTTTTTTTATCCATAATTAAACATTTTGGGCTAGATTACAAGTGGAGCACTAATTAACGCTCCTGCTAGAGCGTTAACTGCCGTAGAAGTAATCTTTTTGCATGCATCAGAATGTGCTCATATTGTAAGTAAACAGTTTGCTTGTTCACTAACCTGACAAACAAAAAAAGCCTAACTTACAATATCGCGCACGTGATAACTGATTCCCCCATAGAAATAATTGGCACAAAAAAATTGGGAAAAAAAAAACTTTACACCTTAGTCATGCGCAAACCTGATCGCCTATTTCACATTCAATGTTCTGCACATAGCAGAATATGTTCTATTTATTCATAAATACAAATTTCTATATATATCTGTTTTTTTTGTTGCTAAAAATATGTACATACATGTATGTCTATGCATGTATGTATCTCAATGTTAAAGCCTTTTACCTGCTTTTTTTCCCTAACACCTGAGACCTCATATATTTGAGCCTTTATAACTTTTGAGTGCAATATTTTTTTTGAATAATTTATATTAGATGGTATTAAGAGTTTGTGTAATTTTTAATGTATTTTTATGTGTTATGCGACACTTTTTTGCCGCACGAAACAGTTAATCCAATGCTCGTTAACTTTAATTGTGCTCAAGCGATCGTGCTTACTTTCAACTTGTAATACAAGCAGAAAACCCGACATGCACAAGCAGCAGCAGAAATTCCCTTAAAGCTCTTGCATACATTTTGAGTTTACTGTCGCTTTAATATTTACATTTTTAAATTTGTGTTATACATTAGGTTCCACCATGAGTATAAGTAGAAGCCACTGCACCCTAGGTAAAAAAAATAAGGCATGGTACCTCTTTACTGTATATGTACATACATATATGTGTGTATGTATTTTTTTTTTTTTTTACCATTTATGGATCAATTAAACGTTTTACATTTTTGTATAAGAGTTGTGAGTGCCTTCATTTGGGCTATTTTGTGTATTTTTGATAGGAAGCTACACATGCATTTTTAAATACATAAATTTGTGAGTGCATGGATACAACATGAATATGTATATATACTAGATTATATCTCCTTATAGTTATGAAGCAATTACAACTTCTATTCAATTCTTCCCTTTGTTACTTGT
>NC_069505.1:332001718-332054218 GCF_027579735.1 Bombina bombina
CCTGTATATAGAAATATATATTTAATAATAAATAGAACATTTTCTTCTTTGTGGTGAACATTAGAATGTAAAATATGCATTACTACTTTCTGGTATAGCGCACTTGGTTAAACGCGATGTTGGGTGAGCGTGCAAGTTATGTGGTTTTTTTTTGTTTGTTTTTTTAGCACGCTCCATTAAGCTCTATGGGGAAAAGTTAACGCAGTAATGGTATTCAAAGGCTTGAAGTTTGCATGCGTTGTGTTTCACTTGCAAAAAGATTACTTTCAACTTGTAATATGCACACTTATCCATGTGCATAAAAAGTTTTCTTTTATTTTATTATCAGTTTAATATGGAATATTTGCTTAAATAGTTATTAAATATTAATATTATTAAATATTTATTTAATAGCGCTACAGAATTTGGCGGCGCTTTACAAATAAATATTAAAAATGATAATAATAATTTAAGCATCCTTATATAAATAATAATCATATTGCTATTTTGTTGTAGCATATTCTGTAAGATATAATTTACATAGATGACTAAAATGTGTGAATAAAATCGCATTCATTTTAATTTTCAACTGAGAAAGGCTTGTATGTATGAGACAAATTCATTTTTAACCAAACAAAAGAATGTGAAGAATGATATTGTCTCAAATTGTTACCTTTTAAAATTTATTATACTATGGAATAAAGGTTTCTTTTTTATTCAATTTTATATTGCTACTATATGTTGTTTTTCCAGTAACTTTTATTTAAAAATAGACTTATTGTAGACTTGCAAGAGAGACAGATTAATGTTCTGCTTTAACTAAAGTATATTGTGATCAAAAAGGTCTATGTTGTCTTTTTTTCCAGCACTTAAAAAAAATCCATTAAATATAATAGGTAAACTTAGCCACGCAGAAGCCCAGGTTCATTAACTATACACCCAGGAGAGGTGGGCCTTTTTAAATGGAAAGAGCTGATGTTAAGAAGTGCAGGCAGACAAGACTAGAGTCCTCTCTTATCACAATAGCTCTCTCACAGAGCAGCATTCATTAAATATTCAGCTCGGCCCCTGGCTTCTCAGCAGCGAGCTGTGACGTTCCTCAACCCAACCTCATTCAGCCTCATCATGCAAAGCCTGCTTGAAGCTCTCAATGTATGCCTGCTTAGTGCTTTTTATATGATGACCAGCCTATGCTCTCTGCTTTGCTTTAAGTACAGGTAAAATGCTATAATCTTATTTCTTGTAGCTGTCTCATTTTGTAACCAGTTCTATTTGTCCTGCAGAAACCTCACCCTGTTACAAAAGGCCTTGCTAGACCATGTTATTGTGCTGTGAGTGCAATTGAAACACTGTACTGCTTGAGATGTTGTGCTGGAAGATGCATATTTTTTTTTACCTGTTCTATACACCCATAAATGAACGATTTCTTTGCTCTCTTTTTTTATACTGTAACATCTGTGTGATAATGAAGCACATGCCCTCTCTGTGGGTTTTAATTTGAGTAAAATCTGTTAACTGCACTTGCTTTGATGGATTTGTGTACACATTTTAATTAGGGTTTATAAATCAAGAAAAATAGTCGCTTGTGTCAAAGTTTTCTGCTGAGTTTGTTTATTAAGTGTGTTGTGAAAATGAAACTTAATGGAAATTGTTGCAATGTACAACCAATTATTTAAACAGATGTATTAATATTGTTCTTTATATTTTATTCAATCATGCTATGTATTAGATAAATTAATAGCATGTTGATACAATAAATAGAAAGTAAATGTTACATATTATAAGAATTATGTTGTTAAGGACAGGAGATTTAACGTTCCATATTTTTTTTATGTTTTCATGTATAGGAAGTGTTTCCAAACAGCTACTTTCTATGTGGAAGACAGTAATTCCCCACGTGTTGTTCCCAATGAAAGTATCCCAATTATTTCAATTCCAGGTATGTACAGACTATAATTTAGCTACCTAGTATTGATAATAGTTGCATTGTTGGGTGGGTAATGATTTGAATATTTGATGTGTTTTAAACCTTAAACAAATGCAAATAAGAACTAACTTGTGTAACTTCATTGCGGTAGCCAAACTTCTAGTATAATATATAGTTTTAAAGAGTTTGAACTGGTGGTTTTGTCTGTTAAAGGGACATGAAACCCAAATGTATTCTTTCTTGATTCAGATAGAGAATACATTGTTAAACAAACATTACAATTTACTTATATTGTCTAATTTGCTCCATTCTTTAAGTATCCTTTGTTGAAGAAATAGCAATGCACATAGGTGAGCCAATCACATGATGCACCTATATGCAGCCACCAATCAGCAGCTAGTGAGCCTATTTAGATATGCTTTTAAACAAAGGATATAGAGAGAATGAAATAGAAGTTGTTTAAAAGTGTATGCTCTATTTAAATCTTTCTAAATGATGTCCCTTTAATTCAGGGAGTAGGTCATTTTAAGAAATGGTCATTTTAATTGCTAGATTCTAAGCTGTCAGCCGCTAAGCCAAAAGTTGTTACTCAGTGTCATTCACAGCTGATATGTCAGCAGCTTATAGGGGAAAATAAACATTTGGTGAAATTGGTAAGGGGTTTTCATATCCGCTTCATTTATTTTAATAAATTTAATTTTTAAAAATTAGAGTACTCATTTATTTGTTACAAAACCTACAGATCTGATCTGTACAGTGTTATTGCAATATTACTTTCTTAATGATAACTACACTTTTGTTTTCTTAACCTGAAGCACTTTTAGCTTTGTATTCTCATTGGTTTTGTGGTTTCAGTAGTGAGGACATGTCGTGTTTCCTATTGGATGTCAGAAACAGGCTGAAGCTCATTGGTGTTTAATGTGTTTCAGACCTCTTGGCTATTGGCCCAAACTTATACTCAACTAACTATTTTGTTTTTGAGGCAACTTTTTTTTTTTTGCAATGATATTGATGTGATCACAACAATATATCACTGTGTTGTCATCATCAGGGTCACATTTATATCTTTTGAGGTTGTGATGGTGAAAAAGGTGATTGTATAACTAATGCGTGCACTAGTAATAAGTAAAAGTATCAGTGTACCAATAATAATAAAACAAACTTTTGTACAGTATTAAATTGATAGTAAATCCTAGCGTTTTTGTTGAAATGCTAGAATTTACCAGTGTTACAAATAAAGGAGACTTTCAGTCATGAAGTATCAAATACTTCATGCTGAAAGTTCCTTTTTTACTTGCAGTGTATGCCATGCTGAGCGCCTCAGGCCCAACTGCAGAACGCTATTTTGTCAATGAGGTGGTATTAGCCAATAGCATGCTAGCCATACAGCATAATGCCGACTGGGCCGCATGGCTATTGGCTAAGAGGTGGAAACATCACCTCATTGAAAAAAAAGCGTTTTGCCATGGGAGGCCTGAGGCGTTTAGTGCGGCATACGCTGCAGGCAAATAAAAAAACTTTATTTGTAGCACTGCTAAATCCTAACATTTAAAAAACGCTAGGATTTACCTTCACTTTAAAGGGACACTGAACGCAAATTTATTCTTTTGTGATTCAGATAGAGCGTGCAATTTTAAGCAACTTTCTAATTTACTCCTATTATCAATTTTTCTTCGTTGTCTTACTATCTTTATTTGAAAAAAAAAAAGGCATCTAAGCTAAGGAGCCAGACAATTTTTGGTTCAGACCCTGGGCAGCACTTGTTTATCAGTGGGTGAATTTATCCACCAATCAGCAATAACAACCCAGGTTGTTCACCGATAATGGGCCGGCATCTTAACAGTCTTGCTTTTCAAATAAAGATACCAAGAGAATGAAGAAAATTTGATAAAAGGAGTAAATTAGAAAGTTGCTTAAAATTGCATGCTCTATCTGAATCACAAAAGAAAAAAATTGGGTTCAGTGTCCCTTTAAGTTTACTACTTTAAGGGACATAAAACTCCAATTTTTCTTTCATGTTTCAGATGGAGCATGCACTTTTAAACAACTTTCCTGTTTTCTTCTATGATCTAATTTGCTTTATTCTCTTGGTATTTGTTGAAAAGTATACCTAGGTTGGCTCAGAAGCAGCAATGCACTACTGAGAACTAGCTGCTGATTGGTGTCCCCACATATATTTCTGTTGTCTTTGGTTTAAAGCACTGGTTTTCAAACTTGTTCTTGGGCCTCCCAAACAGGCCAGGTTTTCAGGATTACCTTGGATGAGAGCAGGTAAAATAATCATGGTTACTAATCAGCTGATTATTTCACCTGTGCTCCACTTCAGATATCCTCAAAATTTGACCTGTAAGGGAGGTCTGAGGACCGGTTTGAAAACATTTACTGTCTGAATCGTTAAATAAAAGTTTTGAGTTTTATGTCCCTTTAAATAAATAAGAGGGTTTTTTAAATAAAAAAAAACATGCTTGCTTAAAGGGACATTAAACACTAAATACATGCTGGATAGAATGATGCATTCAAAGAAAAGATTAGTCCATGACTAACATGTAGATGTATTTTTTTAAAGTTTCATTAGTTGTTTAAAAAGTGACAAAATAAGTGTAAAGGTTTAGTGTCTATAAAACACTGGGAGCTGCCATGTTGTAACTTGTGTTACCTTCTCTGCTGTGGCCAATTAGGGACAGTTATACATAGGTCATTAGAGTGTGCAGCCAATGGTTGTGCTGGATTTAACTGTGTTCTGCACTTCCATTTCTAACAGGAACTGAAAAGCTCACAATTTCAGAATGGAATTACAGGCAAAGAGGACAAAATAAATAATGAAAGTATATTGCAGAGTTGTTTTTATATATACAATTTATCATTTTATATTACCATCTCAAAGTGTTTGTCCGTTTAAGTCCTTCATTATTTTTCTGTAAAGCACCAAGAGAACCACTGCCTTCTAAATGTACTCTTCCATGTGTTGCTTAAAGATATAGTAAAGTCAAAATTAAACTTTCATGATTCAGGCAGAGCATACAATTTTAAACACCTTTCCAATTTACTTTTATTACCTAATTTGTTTTTTCTTTTGGTTTCCTTTGTTTTACTGCATACCTAGGTATGCTCAGAGCAGGTTTGCACTACTAAGAGCTAGCTGCGCATTGGTGGCTATATATAAATTTGATAATGGAAGTAAATTAGACAGTTGTTTAAAATTGTATGCTCCATCTGAATCATGAAATTAAAAGTTGGGGTTTCATGTCCCTTTAAGAGTAAACTCTGGATTGGCCAATAGTGTGTCTTTAGACATTCTAGGGACAAGTCAAGGGTAATGCATTAACCTTTGCATTTACTGTGGTACCTTCAGCACTTTCCAAAAGACCAATACATGTTATAATTAAATTCTAAACTCTCTAGGGAGCAGAACCCTCTAACGTTCTGTCTCAGTCAAATTATCCCTGTTTGGTTTTAATTTGATTTCATTTTTTTTTGTAGTATCTGAGAGTCTGTTGACGTGTTTCAAATACAGATACAAATAATGTGTAACTGTAAATGTGAGTTAGTGAGGTTCATCTTCTCACATAAGAGCAATGCACGACAATGATTTATCTGTGAAATTTACTGTAATAATCTTACTTTATTTTTGTCATTCCAGTAAATTTTTAGAGGGGTTAAAGGGAATATGAACCCCCCCCAAAAAAAATTTTTTTATTCAGATAGAACATACAATTTTAAACAACTTTCTAAGTTACATCTATTATAAATTCTTATTTGTTCCTTTGATATTTTTTTGTTGATAAGAAGAGACATATGCTTAGGAGCACTGTATAGCAGCAGTTTTGCAAGAATGTTATTCATTTGCAAGAGCACTAGATTGCAGCACTATATCCTGCCATATAGTAATCCAGATGCCTACCTAGGTACCTTTTTTAACACAGGACTGTTAAGAGAGATAGTTGGTACAGGGTGTGCATTTGAGGTGACGCGTGCTCAGTCTCTTGGATGCAGGTGCATGTGGCATACAGAAAAATGAGTTACAAAGTCTGTAACAAAAAAGAGTGCCTTACCCCTACAATTATATAGGAAAAAATTCTCACTGCATAATACAGGAATTATTTTTAACCATTCATACTTTATCTTTATTGGTTTAACTATTCAATCATACACATTTAAAAACACTTGAACTCTCTAGATATCGTTTTATACCATAGGTGTGTGAATAATACCTCTTAGAATCATGTATCTAGATGTGAAACATTGTAGTTGATTTATATATAATATCAAGCAGTCAGATACAAACAATATCTTTTGTAGCCGGCTATTAATAAATTCAGAAATAATTCTGTAACAAGAGGACCTGTTAATATGTGGGATGTCAGATTATGACATCACGCTTCCTCAGAGGGGTTACAGGCGGGTTGCCAGGTGTCAGGTATTCAACTGGATGGTCCAGTATTTTAGCAGGTTGTCCAGTAAAATCTACACAAAAATACTGGACACTTAAATTCAGTTAAATTTAAAATGTCCTCTATGAAATACAAATATGGTTCTAAAATAAGTTACCCTGTGCATGCACTACTATATTTGTTGCTGGCATCCAATAGGGTAAAAAAAAAACACTGTTTTTATGTGTTACTGACAGTCTTGAGGGTGTTAATTGCTACGTGTCTAATACTGGCAGTCAAGGGGTCAAATCACTGGCAGCCAAAGAGGAAAATGCATTGATTTGTATGCTACTGGCAGCCAAAGGGATACAATGACTCTTCAGTTATGAATATAGGAATGGTGGGGTCATGGATGCAGGCTAAGAAAGAGATTTTGAGAGCTATTGTGAGACCCCCAACTACAACCCATGTCCAGTCACCCACAGGTTGTCCAGTATTTATTTCAAGGACAGCTGGTAACCCTTGAAATAAAAACTGCTATGTGTATAATACTGGCAGTAAAGGGGGTCAAATCACTGGCAGCCAAAGAGCAAAATGCATTGATTTGTATGTTACTGGCAGCCAAGGGGGATACAATGACCTTCAGTTGTGAATATAGGCATGGTGGGGTCGTGGATGCAGGCTAAGAAAGAGATTTTGAGACCCCCAACTACAACCCATGTCCAGCCACCTACAGGTTGTCCAGTATTTATTTCAAGGGCAACTGGTTACCATGCACATATGTCTCATGCACAGTAAAAGTTTTAACCTTTTTCAGTTTTACTAATATGTGTGTATTACAATCATACTTATAATCATAATAGAAATGCTCTTAAGTGTATTTACATTTTTATTGTCACTACATAAGGGTCATAAAGAACCATGTTTCAGGCCTAAAATTGGCAGACATGTAAGGCATGACTAAGGGCCAATTGTAGGCCAGAAATATTGTCCTTCATAACCCTTAAGTAGTGAATTAAATGTTTACTTCAGTTAAAATCAATAGTTTCTTTCTTGATTCAGATAGATCTAATTTTAAATTTTTTTACAGTTTACTTCTATTATCAGATTGGCTTCATTCTCTTATTATCCTTAGTTGAAGGAGAAGAAATGCACTACTGGGACGGAGCTAACTTAACACTGGACCACATACTTGGCAACGTGTGCAAAAACCAGCATCACCATTTTTTTCTCAAATCGCGCAAATCACAAACCCGGCGTAGCAGACAAGTTACGCGCATAGATTTTTCACAGTGTGTGCATTTTTTACTCCCATAAACTAACATAGAACTGGAGTCAGCAGTCGGTATCACAAAGGCAGCGCATGGACTTACGTGCGCAGAATGGAAATATTTTACTCCATTTTCAGCTTGACACACATAGGCAGACGCAGCAACCCTTGGACACAGTAAAAAAGCAGCTTAAGTCCCTGGAAGGTGTAACAAACGCCTAACGCATGTGCATACATTTCAGCCACACATCAAACATTTAAACCTCTCCTGGTCACTTAATTAATCAAACCAGTATCAGCCCTCTGTAAATGTGTCAAACCAATCACAAACAGCACAACCTCTCACCTGCATCCTTAAAGGGACACTGAACCCAAATTTTTTCTTTCGTGATTTAACATAAAAAAAACCCTACATTTTATTTTTAACTTACGCGTGCAATATACTGGCATAAATTACTGACAACGCCACAACTGAGTAGTTGCGCATATTCCTGAACCTCGCCAGTTTGGCCTACTTATGGCAGTTTATCATATGGCAGTGTGTGTTATGTGATTCACCTGATATGCAAGGTAAACTTACGGACGACGTGGGTTTCAGGAGTTGCGCTGAAAATTATGCAACGTAGTGATCGCGCCCCAGGTGTGCCAATGTCAAGGCAAATAAGTGCAGCCACCTATCAGCAGCTAACTCCCAGTAGGGAATTACTGCTCCTGAGCCTACTTAGATATGCTTTTTGACAAAGGATACCAAGTGAACAAACCAAATTAGGTAATATAAGTAAATTGGAAAGTTGTTTAAAATTATATGATCTATCTGAATCATGAAAAACATTTTGGGTTTACTGTTCCTTTATGACAATGATTCTTATTTTGATTTGTCCTTAATGTTGCACAGCAAAGGAGATGAGGTAATCAAAATACTTTTCATGGGGTGTGTTCCTAAATTACAGAACATTAACAAAATGTACAGTTTACATACTTTTTAGGCATGTACATTGTATGTGTGTGCTTATTATTTACTATGCATGTACAAAAAGAAAGACTTAAATGTATATTTCCACTCCTCTGTATCATGTGACAGCCATCAGCCAATCATAAATGCATATACATATATTCTGTGAATTCTTGCACATGCTCAGTAGGAGCGGGTGCCTCAAAAATTATAAATATAAAAAGACTGCAAATTTTGTTAATGTAGGTAAATTGGAAAGTTTTTTTTAAAAGGCATGCTCTATCTGAATCATGAAAGTTTAATTTTGACTTGAGTGTTGCTTTAAATTGTATTAAGGGGATGATGTAAAACAAGTGGAACAATTTTACATTTTGGAGGGAATTAGGCAACTTTTTCTATGTAGTCGTGTGTACTGATAGCCATCAATCTAAGCACTCAAAGGGTTAAGTAAATGATAGACGAGGGCCTTCCAATTTAAAATGATAGGATGAAAGGTTCAAATTCATCATTAGAAAAGTGATAAACAACCAATAGCATTCAAGCGTGTAGCCCCAAGAATTTTGCCCAAAATAGCTGCTCAGTACTTTTAACCCTTTTATTGGACTTCAGGAAAAATATAAAAAGTCCAATGTGTCTCTTGTAAATGGTGGATTAAAGGGATGTTAAACTCAAAAACATTCTAGCATGGAATATGATAAAGAAATATTTTAAAGGATATTAAACAGCAAATACACGCTAGAGATAATGATGTATTCAAAGCAAAGATTCGCCTTAGATATGTGGACGTATTTTATTTTACAAATATATTAGTTGTTTAAATATTGAAGTTAGAAGTGCAAAGGTTTTGTTTCTATAATGTAATAGGGCAGTTGTCTTGTTTAAACTTGCTTTCCTCCTTATCTGTCTCTTCATCTGAAGTTAATTATGGATACACTGTGTATATAAAACAGGCAATAGCTAACTGGCTGTTAATTACTTTAACAATCTTATGTTCCACACAGTCTTGTTTGCTGTCTCTTTTATTGCCTGTTTTATATTTGTCCCTTTTTTGTCCTCAGCAGGAGACATAGATAAGGGGTAAAACTTGAAGGGACAGTCAACGCCAGAATTTTTGTTGTTTAAAAGATACATAATCCCTTTATTACCCATTCACCAGTTTTCCATAACCAGCACTGTGATATTAATATACTTTTTACCTCTGTGATTAACTTGTATCTAAGCATCTTCTGACAGCCCCCTGATCACATGACATTTTATTTATTATCTATTGACTTTCATTTTAGCCAATTAGTGCAGTGTCTGCAACAAGCCATGGGCATGATCACAATGTTATCTATATGGCTCACACGAACTAGCTCTCCCCTGTTATGAAAAGCAAATAAAAAAGCATGTGATAAGAGGCGGCCTTCAAGGGCTTAGAAATTATCATATGAGCCTTCTTAGGTTTAGCTTTCAACTAAGAATACCAAGAGAACAAAGCAAAATTGGTGATAGAAGTAAATTGGAAAGTTGTTTAAAATGACATGCCCTATTTGAAACATGAAAAAAAAAAATTGACTTGACTGTCCCTTTAAAGTGACACTCAAGACAAAATTAAACTTTCAGGATTCAGATAGAAGATGCAATTTTAAACAACTTTCCAATTTACTTCCATTAACAAAATGTGTACAGTCTTTTTATATTTAGACTGAGCCACCAGCTCCTACTGAGCATGTGCAAGAATTCACAGAATAAACGTATATCCATTTGTGATTGGCTGATGGCTGTCACATGGTACAGGAGGAGTGGAAATAGACATAACTTTTAACATTTATCTGAAAAAAAAATCTATTAGTCTTTTGAAGTTCAGACTAAGTGCTATTGCATTGTCTTTTTATCATGTATTTGTTAATTATGCAAATCTACTGTATTTCCTCTTTCTTTAAGTTTAAAGGGACAGTCTACACCAGAATTTATATTGTTTTAACAGATAGATAATCCCTTTATTACCCATTCCCCAGTTTTGCATAACCAACAGGTATATTAAAATAATTTTTACCTCTGTGATTACTTTGTATCTAAGCCTCTTCTGACAGCCCCCTGATCACATGGCTTTTTATTTATTATCTATTGACTTGCATTTTAGGCAGCTAGTGCTGTGTTTTGCTGACTCTTAAATAACTCCCCGGGCGTGAGCACAATGTTATCTATATGGCCCACATGAACTAGCCGTCTCCTGATGTGGAAAGCAAATAAAAAAGCATGTGAAAAGAGGCTGTCTGTAGTGGCTTAAAAACAGCAAAGCTGGGGAATGGGTTGTAAAGGCGTTATCTATCTTTTTAAACCATAACAATTTTGTTGTAGACTGCCCCTTTACGTTTAAAGAAACTCAGTAGAATTTAGAAAACCAACGATTTTAAAAGTTAATTTACAGGAAAGGTTTTGGAAACTAAGAGAGAGTGCATCTTTGTGCACAGCTCCCCAGTGGGTATAAAACAGACTATCTCAAACTTGGCCCTCCAGAGGTTTTCGAACTACATTTCTCATGATGCTCAGCCAGCCAGCTGAGCATCATGGGAAATGTAGTTCTAAAACCTCCAGAGGGCCAAGTTTGAGGATGTCTGGTATAGAAGGTCACTGAGAAAAATGCTCATAGTTCCATAAGTGAACACTCTGCATTCAAACCTAAAAACAAAGTTGCTGTTTTTAAAACTAAAATGCCCTATTTTAGAAGCAATAAAAAGAATCGTTTTTTTTTTAATGTTTCTTTAAAGGGGCATCAAGCAATCTGAGATCGTAACAGCATTTTTAATTATGTGTAGTACAAAAACAAACTTTGCAATGTGTTATCATTTTTTATTTTGTTCCATTTTTCTGTAATTTTAAGGGGTAGGAAAGTCAAAATTAAACTTGCATGATTCAGATAGATCCAGTCATTTTAAGACACTTTTAAATTCACTTCTATTTTCAAATGTGCTTTGTTCTCTTAGTATCCCTTGTTGAAAAAATGAATACGCACATATCATGCACTATACATACTATACAAGTGCTAAACCAAAAATGGGTGGGCTCTTATGCTTACATTCAAATAAAGATACCAAGAGAACGAAGAAAAATTGATAATAGGAGAAAATTAGAAAGTTGCTGAAAATTGTCTGCTCTATCTGAATCATGAAAGTTTAATTTTGACTAGACTATTTCTTTAAAGGGACATGAAATCCAATTTTTTTCTTTTGTTGTTCAGACAGGATACAATTTTTAAAATGTTTCCAAGTTACTTCTGTTATCAATTTTACTTCATTCTTGTATTATTCTTTTTTTAAAGAGATACCTAGGTAGCTAGCATGCACATGTCTGGAGCACTACATAGCAGGAAAAACTGCTGGCATCTAGTGTTTTTGCAAATGTAAAACATTCTTTCAAAACTTCTGCAATATATAGTGCTGCTGACACGTGCACACTCCTGAGCTTACATCACTGAAGAAAATTAAATAGAAGTTAAATGGAAAATTATTTAAAATTGCATGCTCTGAGTTATGAAAGTTTTTAATTTTGATTTTCACATCCCTTTAATGACCCTTTAAGGTTTAAAAATAGAGAAAACTTAGCTATTCTATATTTAAAAAAATATATAAGAACATTGGTTATTATTTTTTTAAATTTTCCAGTACCTTTTGAAATTTTGCTTTAAAAAATTTCAGATATTACTATATTTGTGTTAATGGCATAGTCAAGTCAAAATTAAACTTTCATGATTCAGATAGAGCATGCAATTTTAAGCACCTTTCTAATTTACTCAGATGATCACATTTTTTTCATTCTCTTGGTATCTTTATTTGAAAAGCAATAATGTTATCATAGGAGCCGGCCCATTTTTGGTTCAGCACCTGGGTAACGCTTGCTGATTGTTGGCTACATTTAGAGACCAATCAGCAAGTGCTATCCAGGTGCTGTACCAAAAATGGGTCGGTTCCTTAGCTTACATTGTTGCTTTTTCAAATAAAGATATAAAGAGAATGAAGAAAAATTGATAATAGTAGTAAATTAGAAAGTTGCTTAAAATTGCATGCTCTATCTGAATCATGAAAGTTTAATATTGACTAGAATATCCCTTTAAGTTTAAAAAAACAAAACAAAAACTAAATTTATGCTTACCTGATAAATTTCTTTCTCTTGTGGTGTATCCAGTCCACGGGTTCATCCATTACTTGTGGGATATTCTCCTTCCCAACAGGAAGTTGCAAGAGGACACCCACAGCAGAGCTGTCTATATAGCTCCTCCCCTAACTGCCACCCCCAGTCATTCGACCGAAGACAAGCAAGAAAAAGGAGAAACTATAGGGTGCAGTAGTGACTGTAGTTTAAAAATAAAAAACACCTGCCTTAAAGTGACAGGGCGGGCCGTGGACTGGATACACCACAATAGAAAGAAATTTATCAGGTAAGCATAAATTTTGTTTTCTCTTGTAAGGTGTATCCAGTCCACGGGTTCACCCATTACTTGTGGGATACCAATACCAAAGCTTTAGGCCACGGATGAAGGGAGGGACAAGGCAGGAACTTAAACGGAAGGCACCACTGCCTGCAAGACCTTTCTCCCAAAAATAGCCTCAGAGGAAGCAAAAGTATCAAATTTGTAGAATTTAGAAAAAGTATGAAGCGAAGACCAAGTCGCCACTTTACAAATCTGTTCAACAGAGGCCTCATTTTTAAAAGCCCATGTGGAAGCTACCGCTCTAGTGGAATGAGCTGTAATTCTTTCAGGAGGCTGCTGGCCAGCAGTCTCATAAGCTAAACGGATTATGCTTCTCAACCAAAAAGAAAGAGAAGACGCCGAAGCCTTTTGGCCTCTCCTCTGTCCAGAGTAGACAAAAAACAATAAAGATGTTTGACGAAAATCCTTAGTAGCTTGTAAATAAAACTTTAAAGCACGAACCACGTCAAGGTTGTGTAATAGATGTTCCTTCTTTGAAGAAGGATTAGGACCCAGTGATGGAACTACAATCTCCTGATTGATATTCTTATTAGATACCACCTTAGGAAGATATCCAGGTTTGGTACGCAACACAACCTTATCTGTATGGAATATCAGATAAGGGGAATCACACTGTAAGGCAGATAACTCTGAAACTCTTCGAGCCGAAGAGATAGCTAACAAAAACAGAACTTTCCAAGATAAAAGCTTGATATCAATGGAATGCAGAGGTTCAAACGGAACCCCTTGAAGAACTTTAAGAACTAAATTTAAACTCCATGGCGGAGCAACAGGTTTAAACACAGGCTTGATTCTAACTAAAGCCTGACAAAACACCTGAACGTCTGGAACATCTGCCAGACGCTTTTGCAGAAGGATAGACAGAGCAGAAATCTGTCCCTTTAAGGAACTAGATGACAATCCCTTCTCCAATCCTTCTTGGATAAAGGATAATATCCTAGGAATCCTGACTTTACTCCATGAGTAATCCTTGGATTCACACCAATGAAGATATTTACACCATATCTTATGATATATTTTCCTGGTGACAGGCTTTCGAGCCTGAATTAAGGTATCAATGACCGATTCGGAGAAACCACGTTTTGATAAAATCAAGCGTTCAATCCCATAGCAGTCAGCCACAGAGAATTTAGATTTGGATGTTTGAATGGACCTTGGAGTAGAAGGTCCTACCTCAGCGGCAGAGTCCATGGTGGAAGGGATGACATGTCCACCAGATCTGTGGCCACGCAGGTGCTATCAAAATCACAGAAGCTCTCTCCTGCTTGATCTTGGCAATCAGACGAGGGAGGAGAGGAAATGGTGGGAACACATAAGCCAGGCTGAAGGACCAGGGCACTGCTAGAGCATCTATCAGCGCTGCCTGGGGATCCCTTGACCTGGACCTGTAACAGGGAAGCTTGGCGTTTTGACGAGACACCATCAGATCCACTTCTGGTTTGCCCCATAGTTGAATCAGCTGGGCAAATACCTCCGGATAGAGCTCCCACTCCCCCGGATGAAAAGTTTGCCGACTTAGAAAATCCGCCTCCCAGTTCTCTACTCCTGGGATATGGATAGCTGAGAGATGGCAAGAGTGAACCTCTGCCCATAGAATTATCTTTGAAACCTCCAACATTGCCAGGGGGCTTCTTGTCCCCCCCCTGATGGTTGATATAGGCTACAGTCGTGATATTGTCTGACTGAAATCTGATGAACCTGACCGCAGCTAGTTGAGGCCAAGCCTGCAGAGCATTGAATATCGCTCTCAGTTCCAGAATGTTTTTCGTAAGGTGGGTCCACGAACCCTGAGCCCCCAGGGAGTTCCAGACTGAGCCCCAGCCCAGAAGGCTGGCATCTGTCGTGACTATAGTCCACTCTGGCCTGCGGAAACTCAATCTCCTGGACAGATGGACACGAGAGGACCACCAGAGAAGAGAATCCCTGGTCTCTTGATCCAGATTTAGCAGAGGGGACAAATCTGTGTAATCCCCATTCCACTGATTGAGCATGCAAAGTTGCAGTGGTCTGAGATGTAGGCGGGCAAACAGAACTATGTCCATTGCCGCTACCATTAGGCCGATTACTTCCATACACTGAGCCACTGACGGCCGAGAAGTGGAATGAAGAACACGGCAGGAAGTTAGAAGCTTTGATAACCTGACTTCTGTCAGAAAATTTTTCGTTTCTACTGAATCTATCAGTGTTCCTAGGAAGGAAACTCTTGTGAGAGGGGAAAGAGAACTCTTTTCTTCGTTCACCTTCCACCCGTGAGACCTCAGAAAGGCCAGAACAATGTCCGTATGGGACTTGGCGATTTGAAAAGTCGATGCCTGTATCAGAATGTTGTCTAGGTAAGGAGCCACCACTATGCCCCGTGGCCTTAGAACTGCCAGTAGGGACCCTAGAACCTTCGTAAAGATTCTTGGTGCCATGGCTAACCCGAAGGGAAGAGCCACAAACTGGTAATGCCTGTCTAAGAAGGCGAACCTGAGGAACTGATGATGATCTCTGTGAATCGGAATGTGGAGATAAGCATCCTTTAAGTCCACGGTAGTCATACATTGACCCTCCTGGATCATAGGGAGGATGGTTCGGATAGTCTCCATCTTGAAGGATGGGACCCTGAGAAATTTGTTTAGGATCTTGAGATCCAAGATTGGTCTGAAAGTTCCCTCTTTTTTGGGAACTATAAACAGATTTGAATAGAAGCCCTGCCCCTGTTCCTCCCTTGGAACTGGGTGGATCACTCCCATAACCAGCAGGTCTTGAACACAACGTAAGAATGCCTCTCTCTTTATCTGGTTTACAGATAATTGTGAGAGATGAAATCTCCCCTTTGGAGATGAAGCTTTGAAGTCCAGAAGATATCCCTGGGAAACAATCTCTAATGCCCAGGGATCCTGGACGTGTCTTGCCCAAGCCTGGGCGAAGAGAGAGAGTCTGCCCCCCACTAGATCCGGTCCCGGATCGCGGGCTACTCCTTCATGCTTAGAGGCAGCCGCAGGTTTCTTGGCCTGCTTCCCCTTGTTCCAAGCCTGGTTAGATCTCCAGACTGGTTTGGACTGGGCGAAATTTCCCTCTTGTTTTGCATTAGAGGAAACTGAAGCTGCGCCACTCTTGAAGTTTCGAAAGGAACGAAAATTATTCTGTTTGGTCCTTAACTTATTGGACCTATCCTGAGGAAGGGCGTGACCTTTTCCTCCAGTAATATCAGAAATTATCTCCTTCAGATCGGGTCCGAATAGGGTCTGTCCCTTGAAGGGGATGTTAAGAAGCTTAGACTTTGAAGTAACGTCTGCTGACCAGGACTTAAGCCATAGCGCCCTACGCGCCAAAATGGCAAAACCTGAATTCATAGCCGTTAGCTTGGCTAAATGAAAAATGGCGTCAGAAATAAAGGAGTTCACTAACTTAAGAGCTTTAATCCTGTCTAGAATATCATCTAACAGGGTCTCCACCTGTAGAGCCTCCTCAAGAGACTCAAACCAAAAAGCCGCTGCAGCAGTAACTGGGGCAATGCATGCAAGAGGCTGGAGAATAAAACCTTGATGTATAAACATTTTCTTAAGGAGACCCTCCAATTTTTTATCCATAGGATCTAGGAAACCACAACTGTCCTCAACGGGATAGTTGTACGCTTAGCTAGGGTGGAGACTGCTCCCTCCACCTTAGGAACCGTCTGCCACGAGTCCCGTATGGTGGCATCTATGGGAAACATCTTTTTAAAAGCAGGAGGGGGAGAGAACAGCACACCTGGTCTATCCCATTCCTTAGTAATAATTTCCGAAAACCTCTTAGGGACT
Organism: Bombina bombina; assembly: GCF_027579735.1. NCBI lineage: Eukaryota > Metazoa > Chordata > Amphibia > Anura > Bombinatoridae > Bombina > Bombina bombina. The sequence continues at coordinate 332,018,476 of NC_069505.1, forward strand.
GGAAAAACATCGGTGTAAACAGGTACTGCAAAGTATTTGTCCATTTTACACAATTTCTCTGGAACTACAATGGGGTCACAGTCATCCAGAGTCGCTAAAACCTCCCTAAGCAATAAGCGGAGGTGTTCAAGCTTAAATTTAAACGCTGTCATCTCAGACTCAGACTGAAGTAACGCCTTCCCTGAGTCTGAAATGTCACCCACAGATAGAAGCTCACCTTCCTCGGCTTCTGAGCATTGTGAGGGTATATCGGACACAGGCAATAAAGCGTCAGAAGGCTCTGTATTAATTCTAGCCAGAGCTGTCTCGCTTTCCTTGTAGCCCTGGCAGTTTGGAGAATACCTCTGTGAGGGTAGCATTCATAACTGCCGCCATGTCCTGTAAGGTAAAAGAATTAGACGCGCTAGATGTACTTGGCGTCACTTGAGTGGGAGTTATAGGTTCTGACACATGGGGAGAGTTAGATGGCATAATCTCCCTCTTTTCAGTCAGAGAATCCCCTGGAGATAAATCTTTAAGCGCCATAATATGGTCTTTATAGTTTATAGAAATTTCAGTACATTTGGTACACATTCTAAGAGGGGGTTCCACAATGGCTTCCAAACATATTGAACAAGGAGTTTCCTCTATGTCAGACATGTTTAACAGACTAGTAAAGAGACAAGCAAGCTTGGAAAACACTTTAATAAATGTGAAACAGCAATTAAATAAAAATGTTACTGTGCCTTTAAGAGAAGAAAACTAGCACTTAAACTGCAAAACAGTGAAAAAATACAGTAAAATCTTTGAAAATTTTACAGTGTGAATAAGGGACTAAAGCAGCATTGCACCCACTTGCAAATGGATGATTAACCCCTTAGGACCCAAACGGATTGAAAAACGTTAAAAAAACGTTAAAAATCAATCGAGCACCACGCCACAGCTCTGCTGAGGCTCCTACCTGCCCTTAAATACGATTTTGTGCAGAAACAACCCCTTTGAAATGGTTCTCAGATGCCAGAGGACTCTTCTAGGGAAGCTGGATGTCTCAGTCTGTAATAAAACTGCGCAGTTAGAGTGCTAAAATAGGCCCCTCCCACCATGTACTGGATGTCAGAGGGGCCTTAAGAAAATACTCCTAGGAGTATCTGACTAGCCATGTGGAAACTAGGCCCCAAATAAAGACTTATCTCCTTCAGAGAAAAAACGTCCTATTTATTAAATCATGTAAACGTTTTGTCACTAAGCAACATGAATATTAACATGAGTATTACCCTGTTATGTAAGCATGATCCCAGTCGCTGTTAAATCACTGCATTAGGCTTACCTCAAATACACAAGGCTCTGTCAGCATTTTCTAGAACTTATTCCTCTCTCTAGAAATAAAAATACTGAACATACCTCAAAGCAGGTAATCTGCAGGCCGTTCCCCCAACTGAAGTTTTCCCATATTCATCAGTTATGTGTGAGAACAGCAATGGACCTTAGTTACAAACTGCTAAGATCATCAAATCTCCAGGCAGAATTATTCTTCTAATTTCTGCCTGAGAGAAAAACAGTACAACGCCGGTACCGTTTAAAAATAACAAACTCTTGATTGAAGGTAAAACTACACTAAGTCACCACATATCTCTTGATACTTCCTTTCTTGTCGAGAGTTGCAAGAGAATGACTGGGAGTGGCAGTTAGAGGAGGAGCTATATAGACAGCTCTGCTGTGGGTGTCCTCTTGCAACTTCCTGTTGGGAAGGAGAATATCCCACAAGTAATGGATGAACTTGTGGACTGGATACACCTTACAAGAGAATTTTTTTTTTTAATATTGATATTGAAATTCTACCACCTTTTTGTGTCTGAATTTTAAGCGGCTATTTGATGAATTTAAACTTATTCCCAAAAGCGTCAAGAAAATTAAAAGGCAATGCATAATAATTATGTTGTCCTTCTGTATAGCTAAATATGAGGCAAGCAGCTTATCCTGAAACGTCTTTTATTCCCTTTTACAATGTTTTGACTCCCAACTGTAATTAAAATTCTTACCACAGTTCTTGTTGGCTGTCTAATTAAGTTTGGCAGCTCGTATTGATTCCTGTTTCGGCTTCTGTCTTTGTATAAATAATCATACCTTAGAAACCCCTAAATGTGTGAGAAATAAAAGGTTACAAATAAAAAAAAAATAAAAAAAATTGAACTGACTGTTTTCAAAAGGGATTATCTCCACAGAAGTATTAGTCTATGATATTTCAGAATAGCCAGTTCAATTGGAAAATGCTGCCTTTTATGATGTTTTTGTCTTCGATCTATATTCAAGTTTGTTTGTTTTCTCGCCTACACGTTTTTCTTTTTAATAAAACCTATAATGTTCTTTCATTATTGGGAATTAATATTTCATGTTTAAGTATTTCTCGCTACCACAAATGATCAATATGCAGATTTATAAATACTTTAAACGCATCATATTTTAATTGGACTTAGAGCTTTCTTAATTTACGCAGTTCCCTTAGGGGTTTTAAATAAGTTATTTAAACAATAAAAAATAAATAATGTATAATTGATTTGGTGTGGTCAGTGGGCAGCCTTACTATTCTGTCTGGTAATCTCAAATAATTATTGTACAGCGTAAGTGATGCAGCCAGTCATAGTGGACTGAACTAAATTGCATTTTTCATTACAGCAACTTGTGTCTCTAGCGTTTTGCTGTTGTCACCAAAGACTGGTTCCTGTCATTGCGTGACTATATCTATCTATTTTTAATGATGACTTATAAATAGAGACACTTTTCTTTTTAGTGCTTAAAGGAATACTAAACCCACATTTTTTTCTTTCAGGATTCAGATAGATCAGGTAATTTTAAGGCAACTTTCTAATTCACTCCTATAATCAATTTTTCTTCATTCTCTTGGTATATTCATTTGAAAAGCAGGAATGAAAGCTTAAGAGTCTGCTCATTTTAGGTTCAGCACCTGGGTACCGCTTGCTGATTGGAGATTAAATGTAGCCACCAATTAGCGAGCGCTATCTAGGGTGCTGAATCAACAATGGGTTTGCTCCTAAGCTTTCATTTCTGCTTTTTCAAATAAAGATACCAAGAGAACAAAGAAAAAATGATATTAGGAGTAAATTAGAAACTTGCATAAAATTGCATGCTCTGTCTGAATCATAAAAAAAAATTGGGTTTAGTATAAAAATCAAAATTAAACTTGTATTGTTCTGATAGAGAATGTGATTTTAAGAGACTTTTAAATTTACTTTGGTTATTAAACATTCTCTTGGTAGCTTCTGTTTAAAGGCATACCCAGGTAGGCTCAGGAAGAGTCGTGCAATACCGGGATCTAGCTGGTGATTGGTGGCTGCAAATATTTGACATACCCTTCATTGGTTGACAAGATTTGTTAAAGGGACATTCCATCCATTTCACATTGTCTGAATCGTGTTTACTGTTAATTAATTATCAAGTTTGTAATGTTTATACATTAAAATAATAAACCGTTATCATAATAGAAGTATATTACGTTTTTCCGTACCGATCTAAAGCCAATTTGAAGATGCACATTTTAATACTGGTGTGGATGCGTACCATGTGCGGTAGTGAGAAGCACGCATAGTTCATGTGTAGTCAAAAAATCACGTCATCAGAACCGGTCAGCTGCGCCACATCATTTGAGCACATACAGAAATAAAATGATCTCCCTGGTTTGACACTTCTTGTGTTGTGTTGCCTATAAAGGCGCAGCGTGTGCGCACTCCTGAACTGAAGCAGAATAATTTACATAAGGAAGCCTTATTGGTAAACCGTATCGATCAAAGAAAAAAACACTGCTTTTCTAAGGGTGCAGTTTAGCCTTTATGAAATCGGTTGCAAACTGATTTCTTCTTCATGTAAATTATTATTTTTTTATTTTTTTTTTAAAGATTGATCTTTGCCTTTATAAAGCTATACACATGACTTTTTATTTATAACATATGCTCTTTACATACATATGCTGGAATATTATTATTATTATTTATTTGTATAGCGCTACAAAATTCCGTAGCGCTGAGTTCAGAGATAGTGGTATATAATTACAAGGATTTGTGATAAAATACAAAGCATAACTGACTGAACAAATCTAGTACAGGAGGAAGCGGGCCCTGCTCCAGAGAGCTTACAGTCTACAGGTTGAGGGTGCACAGACATAAGGTTTGGGGTAACGTGTCACATGGATTGAAGTTGCAGCAGTGAGTCAGGCAGTTCATTAAATGGACAGTCTAGTCCAAAAAAAACTTTCATGATTCAGATAGGGCATGTAATTTTAAACAATTTTCCAATTTACTTTTATCACCAATTTTGCTTTGTTCTCTTGGTATTCTTAGTTGAAAGCTTAACCTAGGAGGTTCATATGCTAATTTCTTAGACCTTGAAGGCCGCCTCTTAAGAATGCATTTTAACAGGTTTTTCACCACTAGAGGGTGTTAGTTCATGTTTTTCATATAGATAACACTGTGCTCGTGCACGTGAAGTTACCTGGGAGCCATCACTGATTGGCTAAACTGCAAGTCTGTCAAAATAACAAATAAAGGGGCAGTCTGCAGAGGCTTAGATACAAGATAATCACAGAGGTAAAAAACATATAAATATAACTGTGTTGGTTATGCAAAACTAGGGAATGGGTAAACAATAGATTATCTATCTTTTAAAACAATAACAATTCTTGTGTAGACTGTCCCTTTAATTATTTTTGTTAAGATAAAAAAACAGAGGCGAGATTGTGTTTTCAAGGAGTGTCTGAAGCTATACAAGGTTGGAGACAGTCTTATGGAGCCGGGTAGAGAGTTCCAAAGGACAGGAGCAGCACATGAGTAGTCTTTGAGGTGGGAGGTGGGACATGGATATAATAGGAGTGATAGCCATCAGCCAATCACAAAATGCACATACGTATATTCTGTTAATCTTGCACATGCTCAGTAGGAGCTGTGGCCTAAGAAAGTGCAAATATAACAAATTGTGCATATTTAGATAATGGATGTGCATTGGAAAGTTGGTTAAAAAAGTGTGTTATATCTGAATCATAAAAGTTTAATTTTGACTTTAGTGGTCATTTAAAGGGATACTCAAGTCAAAATAAACTTTTATGATTCAGATAGAGCAGCAGTTTTAAGACACTTTCCAATTTACTGCCATTAACAAATTTTGCACACACTTTCTGGGGAACACGACTCTACTGAGCATGTGCACAAACTCACAGGGTATAGATATACTAGTCTGTGATTGGGTGATGCCTGTCACATGATACAGGGGGCCGGACAATGGGAGAAAAAATAAATTTGACAGAAAAAAATCTACTGCTTATTTGAAATTCAGAGTAGCTGTTAAATCATTGTATTTCTATTATGCACTTGTTAATTATACAATTCTACGGCATTGAGTGGTCCTTTAAGAAACCGATGTAAACACAGAGCTTCATGTTAGTTTCAATATCAATTCCAGCAACTTTAAACAAACCCTTTATCAAATTTGCTTCATTCTCATGTTATTCAAACCCTTTATCAAATTTGCTTCATTCTCATGTTATTCTTTGTTGAAGAGATGCCTAGATAAATAGGTAGTGAACAAATATCTGAAGCACTACATGACAGAAAATAGTGCTGCCCTGTAGTGCTCTTGCTAATGTACAACATTGTTGCAAAACTGCTGCTTTATAGTGCTGCAAACAAAAAATGTGCACGCTCCTGAATTTACCTTGTGACTTTTCAACAAAGGATAACAGAAAACAAAGAGAATTTGATAATAGAGGTAAATTTAAAAAGTTTGTTAAAATTGTGTATTTTATCTTAATCATAAAATAAACATTTGCTCTTTCATATGCACAAAATAACTTTTTTTGTGTTCGTTGTCTCTTTTATGCCCTTCACAGCTCTTTGTGCACAAAGGAATAGATATCAATCGTCAGATGCCACTCTGTGTGTCTGCTTATTAATGAGCTGTCTTGTGTTGCTTAATTGGCCCTGTTGTACCATAACCACAATATAAATATGCCACGTTATAGATTAAAAATAAGGAAAATCTATCTTTTAAACATAATTTTGTATAAACTGAGAAAACAAAAATGGTACTAAATATACATTTGATAGCAGGTAGAAGTGTTTATTGTACAAGATGTTCCAGAATTTTATAACTGCTATAAATAAAATGTAGTTCAAATACATTCTAAAGTGCTTTTTGGAAAAATTGGTTTGATTAAGTTCTAAACTGTTGTGTTTTTTATTTTTTATTTATAATAAAGCGTCTTAAGGAACAGTCTAGTTGAATAATACAATTTGCTAAAGCATTTTATAATGAAACAAATACTCTTAACCCACACACTAAGGGTTCGATTTATCAAGCTGCGGCGGACAGGGGCGCACATACGGATTGCCGGAATTCAGCATTGCACATGAGCGTTATTTTTACACAAGACACAACAAAGATTTGAATCCACTCTCTCATCCTTTCCCACCTCGACTACTGCAACTCTATCCTCTCTGGTTTCCCTAGCTGCCGCCTAAATCCTTTACAATCCATAATGAATGCCTCTGCCAGGCTCATCTTCCTTGCACGTCGCTCTTCATCTGCCGGACCTCTCTGCCGATCCCTTCACTGGCTTCCTCCTGCCTACAGGATTAAACACAAAATTCTCACTCTGACACACAAAGCCCTCAATTGCATTGCTCCCCCCTACATCTCAGACCTTGTCTCCAGATACTCTCCCTCCCGTCTCCTTCGCTCCGCTCATGATCTACTCTCCTCCTCCTCTCTTGTTACCTCCTCACATTCCTGTCTACAAGATTTCTCAAGACTGGCTCCTATCTTATGGAACTCTCTGCCTCGCTCCACAAGAATCTCCGCTAGTTTTAAAAGCTTCAAGTGCTCCCTGAAGACTCTACTATTCAGGGACGCTTACAACCTACACTAACCTTCCTATCTCCACTGCTATCCCCTTAAACCCCATAGCATGTAAGCCTATGAGCCCAGCTGTTTGTAGTCCACCTTCATAAGAGCCGAATACAACAGTGCAACTCTCGGCAGGACCCTTCACCCATTTGATCCCTGTAATCATTTTTTATATACCACCCATGTTCATAGCGCTGCGGAACCTGTTGGCGCTCTACAAATACCTGATAATAATAATAATATCTTTATTTGAAAAAGAAGGCATCTAAGCTTTTTTCTTGGTTCAGTACTCTGGACAGCACTTTTTTATTGATGGGTGAATTAATCCACCAATCAGCAAGGACAACCCAGGTTGTTAACCAAAAATGGGCCGGCATCTAAACTTACATTCTTGCATTTCAAATAAAGATACCAAGAGAATAAAGAAAATTTGATAATAGGAGTAAAGTAGAAAGTTGCTTAAAATGTCATGCTCTATCTTAATCACAAAAGAAAAAATTTGGGTTCAGTGTCCCTTTAATTTCTTTTAAAAACATTAAGGGGTAGATTTATCAAATGCCGGGCGGACATGATTCACTGCAGTGAATCATGCCCACCCGGCATTGCTAAATGCTGACAGCATAGACTGTCAGCATATAACATTGCACAAGTATTTCTTGTGAAATGCTTGTGCAATGCCACCCCTGAACATTCACGGCCAATCGTCCGCTAGCAGGGGCTGTTGATCATCCCGATCGGATCAGGATCATTGCAGTCCGACACCTTAAAGGTGGTGGACAAGTTAAGGCAGACCTGAAAGCTTGGGTGGACACAGCAGCATCCGCTTGTTAAATCCGGCCCTTAGACTGTTTTATAGCAGCACAACAGAAATGTCTCGTAATTGCAATGTGTTTACTGTCCCTTTTTAATACTATTTTGAGAGTAAACACACAGAGGCAAGCCGTAGTGTAATAGTAAAATGTAACACATTACAGCATTTTAATACCACAGTATTGTGTCCGTTTAACTTTCAAAATAAATTCAAGATATGCAAGTACTTAAAGGGACAGTATACTGTAAAAATAGTTTTTCCCTTAATGTGTTTACAATTGCTTTTTTTACCAACTGCAGAGTAAAAAATGTATGAAAATTAGCTTTTTAAGGTTTATTTCTGTATATTAAAGCTCTGATTTTGTGTTTTGAAGCCACAGCCTAATAAAATGGGTTGAGCTTGTAGGTATAATTAGATCTCATTACTGTATCACATTGTGCACATATACCTGCTTCTTTATCTTATATCTGTCCTTAAACCAATCACCAATACTTTGAGAGAACAATTGAAAATCAACATTTTATTACCTTATCTCTGCTTTATCACACTGGGAGTGTAATTTCTTCTGCTGGCTGTGTTTACAAAGCTTATCTATAGCTGGTACGCGCGGCCACAAACTTTCAGAATAGGTGGGGATACCACATGCTAAATTAACAATTGCAAATGCCAATATAAGGGTAAAGGAGCTACTTGTAAACAATTTAATACACTCCAGCAGGTAAAGTGGATCATTGGGAACAAATTAAAGGGAAGAAATTTTTTGAGTAAACTGTCCCTTTAATAATGTTATTATTTTCTTTAATCCTTAAATTAACATTTTTTAAACCTCCAAACACTTTATTGAACATAATGAACTTAAAGAACAATCTGATAATCATATTCAATTGGAGTTTTATTTATAACTTTTTATTTAAAGTACCAGTAAATACAGTAGATTTGCATCAACAACAAATGCATGATAAAAAGACAATGCAATAGAACTTAGTCTGAACTTCAAATGAGTAATAGATTTTTATGTTGATTTCCACTCCTGTATCATGTGACAGCCATCAGCCAAACACAAATGCATATATGTATATTCTGTGAATTCTTGCACATGCTCAGTAGGAGCTGGTGAATCAAAAAGTGTGATTATTAAAAGACTGTGCACATTTTGTTAATGGGAGTAAATTGGAACGTTGTTTAAAATTGCTGCTCTATCTGAATCATTAAAGTTTAATTTTGACTTGAGTGTCCCTTTTATAAAAATGTGACTTAACATATAAACTGAATATGTTACATGTTGGTATCTTAAGTTGCATTCTGCCCTCTTCTGAGCATAGGCAAATCTGACTCACTGTTTAAATAGTAATCACTGAATAGTAAGCCAGCTTATGTTACTCTAGAAGTTGTATTACCTCAAACTAGATATGCCTTCCTGTAGAGATCCCAGCCCCATTGTAGGGCAGTGACAAGAAGTTATTTGCCCTGCACACATGAAGCTAAAAAAAGCAATAAAAAGGTAAAAATCCTTTTCAAAATTATGAATACATATTACTAAGATTTCTATTAAAGGGACATTAAACCCAAACATTTTCTTTCATGATTTAGATGGAGAATACCATTTTAAACAACTTTCTAATTTACTTCTATTATCTAATTTGCTTCATTCTCTTGATATTCTTTCCTGAAAAAGCATATCTAGATAGGCTCAGTAGCTTCTGATTGGTGGCTGCACATAGATGCCTCATGTGATTGGCTCACCCATGTGCATTGCTATTTCTTTAAAAAAAGATATCTAAAGAATGAAGCAAATTAGATAAAAGAGTAAATTGGAATGTTGTTTAAAATTGTATTTTCTATCTGAATCATGAAAGAATTTTTTTGGGTTTAATGTCCCTTTAAGTATAACCCGCTGCTTAGTGTTCTCTTCATTACAACAATGAAACAGACTGTTTTATATATCCCTTAAAACACATAATTAAAGTCACCTTCAGAGCCGCAATACAACTATGGGGACCTAGCTGAACACATCTTGTCAGACAATGACAAAAGGCATATGTGTGTAGCCACCAATCACCAGGTTGTTCACAGTAGTACTTTCCAACAATGGATTCCAAGAGAACAAAGTAAATTTGGTAATAGAAATCAATTTTTTTTTAAAAAATGTAAATGCTCTATCTAAACCATGAAAGTCTAGTTTTGTCCATTTATATCATTCACACTAAACATTACATTCAGACACAGCATGCAATTCTAAACATCTTTCCAATTTACTTCTTTATTTCAATTTGTTTTTATCTCTTATGTTTTGTTGAAAAGCATACCTAGGTAGGCTGAGGAAAAACAATGCACTACTGGGGGCTAGCTGGTGATTGGTAACTGCACCTATATGCCTCTTGTTATTGGCTCAACTAATTTGTTCAGCTAACTCCTACATCTTCTCTTCAACAAAGGACACCAAGGGAAGGAAGCAAATTTGATAATAGAAGTAAATTGGAAAATTGTTTCAGATTGTATGATCTATCTGAAAAATACAAGTTTAAAGAGACAGTCTACTTCAGAATTTATTACCCATTACATTTTGCATAACCAACATGGTTATATTAATATACTTTTTGCCTCTGTGATTACCTTGTATCTAAACCTCTGCAGGCTGCCCCCTTATCTCAGTACTTTTGACAGATATGCATTTTAGCAAATCAGTGCTGACTCATAGTTAACTCCACGTGAGTGAGCACAATGTTATCTATATGGCACACATGAACTAGCATGGTCTAGCTGAAAATAGTCCAAATGCACTGAGATAAGTGGTGGCCTTCAAGGGCTTAGACATTAGCATATGAGCCTATCTAAGTTTAGCTTTCAACAAAGAATACCAAAAGAACAAAGCAAATTTGATAATAAAAGTAAATTGGAATGTTGTTTAAAAGGGCATGTCCTATCTAAATCATGAACATTTAATTTTGACTAGACTGTCCCTTTAACAATTTTTTTTGTTTTAAAAAAACTGTTGCTGATTTAAAGGGACAGTCTACTCAAAACTAAACTTTCATGATTCAGATAGGGCATGCAATTTTAAACAACTTTCCAATTTACTTTTATCATCAAATTTGCTTTGTTCCCTTGGTGGTATTTTTGAAAAGCTAAACCTAGCTAGGCTCAAACTGATTTCTAAACAGTTGAAAACCGCCTCCTAGCTCAGAGCATTTTGAAGTTTTTCACAGTTAGACTGTGCTAGTTCACATGTGTCATATAGATAACATTGTGCTCACTCCCGTGAAGTTATTTAGGAGTCTTCCCTGATTGACTACACTACATGTCTGTCAAAGGCACTTAGATAAGGAGGCTGTCTGCAAAGGCTTAGATACAAGGTAATCACAGAGGTAAAAAGTATATTAATATAACTGTGTTGGTTATGCAAAAACGGGGAATGGGTAATAAAGGGATTATCTATCTTTTTAAATAAGAAAAATGTTGGTGTAGACTGTCACTTTAAATATTTTCCTTTCTAGCTGGTTTGATTGGCCATTTTGCACATAGCTCACATCTGTAGCTTGATTAAACATTGTTTTTCTAAAATGCTGGAACAGATGTGAAAGTCTTTTGTTTTTCTAACTACTGTTTCCAGTCTAGCATTTTTCTTTCTCAGTTCAATTTAACAGATTGTGATTCTAATTGAAAGCTGGACCCTGGATACCATTAAAAAGAAAAAATAGGACACTATGCAATTTTGTTGTTCCAAAGTGTTTCTCATGACTGAGCAAGGCTTTCAATTTGACCTTAACCTTAGCCTTGCTTTTTTTTCTGATAACATAAATTAAAATGACTAAACAAGCTCTGTTTTCAATTCTTCAAATTACACACATTACAAACATTGAGTATCTTAAAAGGTTTTGACTTTGTCATGTAAAATTCTAAGTCCAATTTTACAGCAATTACAATATAACTGCAATTTCCTTTGGGGCTATACTATTTTTTATGAATCTTGTACTCATGAAAGCAGCTTATCTGTCCTGGCAAATGCACAACTTTATTATAGAGCTGTAATTAAGAGAAACAATAATAGATCTGCCTTATTGCCAATAATTCAATGGGGAGGAGGCAATGTGAAATACCCAAATATTTTAACCAGCTTTTATGTTCCTCAGAATTAAAAGGGATACTAAACTGAATTTTTTTATTTTATGATTCAAAAAGAGCATGCAATTTTAAAGGGACAGTCAAAACCAGAATTGTTGTTTTTTTTAAAAAAGATACTGTATATAATCCCTTTATTACCCATTTCCCAGTTTTGCATAACCAACACAGTTATAATAATACATTTTTTACCTCTGTGATTACCTTGTATCTAAGCCTCTGCAAACTGCACCATTATTTCAGTTCTTTTGACAGTCTTGCATTTTAGCCAATCAGTGCTGACTCCTAGGTAACTCCACGTGCATGAGCTCAATGTTATTTATATGGCACACCTGAACTAATGCCCTCTAGTGGTGAAAAATGTCAAAATGCATTTAGATAAGAGGCGGCCTTCAAGCTCTAAGAAATAAGCATATGAGCCTACCTAGGTTTAGCTTTAAACTAAGAATACTAAGGGAACAAAGCAAAATTGGTGATAAAAGTAAATTGGAAAGTTGTTTAAAATGACATGCCTTAACTGAATCCTGAAAGTTTATTTTGGACTTGACTGTCCCTTTAAGTAACTTTCTAAATGTATTCCTATTATCAATTTCTCTTCATTCTCTTTTATTTTAAAAAGCAGGACTCTAAGCTATGGAGCCGGCCCATTTTTGGTTCAGACCCTGGATAGCACTTGCTGATTGGTGGGTACATTTAGCAACCAATCAGCAAGCACAACCAAGGTGCTGAGCCAAAAATGTAGATTCTTTCTTTTTCAAATAAAGATAGCAAGAGAAGGAAGATAAGTTAAGAATAGGAATAAATTAGAAAGTTACTTAAAATTGCCTGCTCTATCTGAATCATGGAAGACATTATTTTAGTTTAGTATCCCTTTAACCCATACAGATAGTTTATTTATTTATTTTTAAATAATGACTATTTTCGTAGAATTATTCTTGTAAGGGCAATGAAACCCAAAATATTTATTTCATGATCCAGATAGAGCATATTTTTTTTTGCAACTTGCCAATTTACTTCTATCAAATTTGCTTAATTCTCTTAGTATCCTTTGTTTGAAGAGAAATGCACAACTGGGAGTTAGCCGAGCACCTTGGATAAATTATTGTCAAGAGGCATATATGTGCAGCCACAATCAGCAGCTAGCTCTCAGTAGTGCATTGTTGTCCTTGAGCATACATAGGTTTTATTTTTTAAAGGGACATTAAAAACGAACTAAATGCTAGATAGAATAAAGTGTTTAAAGAAAAGATAAGTCTGAGAATAACATGTAGATGTATTTATTAAAGTTTCATTAGCTGTTTAAATATTAACAAAATAAGTGTAAAGTTTCAGGGCCAGATTACAAGTGGAGCTCTATATATCGCTTGCGAGCAAGCAATATTAGTGCTCTATTTTTAATACCAGTGCACGATAATGTCCCCATACCAGTGCTCACACAGTCCCCATAGACCACAATGTAAAGGCACTTTTCAGTGCATTTTTTTTCCTAACACCCCAAACCCACCAATCTTAGACTCCAAAAACTGCCTAGTGCAGTTGTTTTTAATTGGGAAAAAAATATACTTTTTTTTAAATTAAAAACTACAACACCCTCTATTTTGAGGGCATTTGGGGCACTTTTAGAGGTCTAACGGTAACAATTGTCAGCCACTTGTAATGGCTGATTAATTATCGTGCTCTCACAAGCAGACACATTTGCCCATTTTCTGGAGGGCAATAGTTTAGTGCTCCACTTGTAATCTAGCCCTTAGTGTCTATAAAACAATGAAAGCTGCCATGTTGTAACTTAGGTTACCCTCTCTGCTGTGGCCAATTAGCAGCAGTTATAAATAGGTCACTAGAGTGTGCAGCCAATGGCTGTAAGCAATATAAGTGTTCTGCACTTGCACTTCTAACAGGAATTGAAGAGCTCACAATTTCATAATAGAATTACAGGAAAAGGGGACAAAATAAATATTGTTTTTTTATATTTATTATTTATCATTTTATAATACAATCTCAAAGTGTTTAATATCCCTTTAAGTAAAAGATGCCAAGAGAATGAAGCAATTTAGATAATAAAAAATAAAAATAAAATTAGAAACACTTTATTTTAATGCATCATTCTCTGATGCTTATTCAGTCTTGTTTGGGACACCGGAAAATCAGAACGTGTTACTTTTACAAATTTAAATGTGGTAATATCCATGTCAAGAATGGAAAAGCATATATATGCTTTATATAATAATCTAATAATTCTAAGAAATATTTGGTGGAGGGCCTAAAGAATTGTGGCCTGTGCTTTATTTGTTTTTAATGTAAAAAGCACATTTTCCCTGTTGACATAAAGGGATGATAAAGTAAAAATTGTTATCTTGATTCAAATAAAGAATGAATAACATTTTTTTTTTACTTCCATTATTAAAATCTGTAGTCTTTTTGTAGACACACTTTCCGATGCACCAACTACTACTGAGCATGTGTAAAAGTTAACAGTATATATGTATATGCATATGTGATGGGCTATCCCATGATACCGGGGCAGGGAAAAGGGATGCAAATTGGAAATTGGGAAAAAAAATTCTACTTCTCATTTGAAATTCAGATTTTTTATTGCATTGTGCCTTTATTATGCATTTGTTGCTTTTGCAATTCTACTGTATTTAGTTGTCCTTATGATATTAGTAGGCTCATTTACATAGATTCCTTTTGCTACTGCTACTTTAAGAATGGAACTCCAGCATAAACCAGTATGTGTGTATACTGATTGTGATGCCCAGGGTTAACTAACACTGCACCCAGTCACTTGTTTGGGACAGTTGACAGACCCTTTCAACCGTAAAGGGACTTTTAACACTTTGAGATGGTAATGTAAAATAATAAATTGTATATATGTATTAAAAAAAACTCTACAAAATACTTTTGTTTTGTATTTTGTCCCTTTTTCCTGTAATTCCATTCTGAAATTGTGAGCTTTTCAGTTCCTGTTAGAAATTAAGTTGGAGAACACTGATATATTCCACACAGCCATTAGCTGCACACTCTAGTGACCTATTTATAACTGTCCCTAATTGACCACAGCAGAGAAGGTAACCTAAGTTATAACATAGTAGCTCCCATTGTTTTATAGGCACTAAAATTTAAGTTATTTTTTTCAATATTTAAACAGCTACTAAAACTTTAAAGAATACATCTAGATGTTATTCTCAGACTAATCTTTTCTTTAAATGGATCTTTCTATCTAGCATTTATTTAGTGTTTAATGTCCCTTTTAACTAATTTGTCACAGTCTAGCCACTCCAGGCAAACATGTGACTTAGTTCAGTGGGTGCAAGGGTTAACTAGCGCTGCGGAATCTGTTGGCGCTCTACAAATAACAAATAATAATAATAACAAACACTATCTAGTCTAGTCTATTGGTCTAGTCTGTTCTAGACCATAAATAAAAATGGCCAAAACTCACCATTAATGCCACCCATACTAAACTATCTCTAAGCTGCCACCACCTAAGATTTATTATATGAAATATCTTAAGGAAAACCCAGACTAACAAATTAAAATTCCAGAATACAATATAGCAAACATTAAGCTAAAGAAAAACAGTATTAATATTACCAGTAATTTAATAAAGGAACATTTATTTTGAGCAAAAAAAGGAGTCACAGTGCATTCATTTAAGAAAAAGTTATTAAAATATACATTTACACACAACAAAACAGTTTTCAAAATAGAAGGCAGAAAATATTACAGAACCTATAACTTTAACAGAATAAAGTCTCCTGCTTCGAGGGAGATTTAATAGAGAACAGTAAACCTACACTGTAGCTGGTAATTTACCGTGTAAAATTACAACTATATTGTTGAAATCAAAGTTAAATACACTTAAAGGGACAGTAAAGTCGAAATTAAACTTTCATAATTTGTATAGAATATGCAATTTTAAACAACTTTCCCATTTACTTCGGTTATCAATTTTGCTTCGTTCTCTTGGTATCTTTCATTGAAGAATTAAACTAGGTATGCTCATAAAAGCTCATGAGTGTGCATGCATCTTTAGTACTCTATGTCAGCAGTGTTTTGCAACATTGTATAACAAAGCTACAAATAATGTTGCAAAACACAGTGGCCAGCTTACTAAGGACATGTTCACACTCCTGAGCTATTATGAGCCTACATAGTTTTACTCTTCAATAAATGATACCAAGAGAACAAAGCAAATTTAATTACAGAAGTAAATTGGAAAGCTGTTTAAAATAGCATGCTCTATCTGAATCATAAAAGTTTAATGTTGACTTTACTGTTCCTTTAACTCTATCAGATTTCTTGACCAAATAGCCTTCCAACTGGGCCAGCGAAGTACCCACCCCTCTCTTTTATGGCATCATAAAGTTCTGAATCCTTGGCTGGGATTATAGAAAAGCTTATACATTTTCTTATGTATTTTCAGTACATGCACACATATAAGCAATCCTCTTGTGACATCATGAGGATTTTTTGATACCAAATATGACATGGTTGTCATATTTTGCTCATCCAGTGTTATATATGTGATAAAAGCATGTTTCCAAATATACTAGTGTCACCTCTGATTGACCTGGCCTGTGTCTTGCTAGAGACACTGTTCTTTGTCACTGTCTTTGAATCATAAAAATCACTGTAGTGCCCAGGCTTAATTATCCCCCCTCTATCCTATTGAACCAGGTGCAGATAATAAAGCCAGTGGTCTCATAAGTCTGATTATTTTAGACATATTTCCGATACAGGGTTGTAAATAGCAGAGAAGAAAAGCAATGGACAATTTTAACCCATGACATGTTATTGAGGCCTTCATGACAGTGACAGTCTTTTTTAATCCAATTGGTTATAATATATACTAACAATTTATTTTATGCATACTTTAAGCAATTTACACATTGCTGTTCATACCCTATAGAATAAGAATTAATTTTGCATGTATGCTAATACATAGATTGTACCACTATAATTTGCAGTATTAGCAGCTGCAATATGTATTAAAGGGACAGTCTAGTCAAAATTAAACTTTCATGATTCAGATAGGGCATGTAATTTTAAACAACTTTCCAATTTACTTTTAACATCAAATTTGCTTTGTTCTTTTGGTATTCTTAGTTGAAAGCTAAACCTAGGTAGGCCCATATGCTAATTTATAAGCCCTTGAAGGCCGCCTCTTATCTGAATGCATTTTACAGTTTTTCACAGCTAGAGGGCATTACTTCATGTGTGCCATATAGATAACAATGTGCTCACGCCCTTGAAGTTACTTTTGAGAGGACACCGATTGGCTAAAATGCAAGTCGGTCAAAAGAACTGAGATAAGGGGGCAGTCTGCAGAGTTTTATATACAAGGTAATCACAGAGGTAAAATGTGTTTTAATATAACGATGTTGGTTATGCAAAGCTGGGGAATGGGTAATAAAGGGATTATCTATCTTTTAAAACAATACAAATTCTGGAGTAGATTGTCCCTTTAATGCCACACTAATATGCTTTTAAAAAGATCTCTTCTGTGAAAGTCACAAGTTGACTATAAGGGGCTGCACCCTAGGTGCAAACAATTCCTTAGAGGAACTAACTGAACTCTTGTTTGTTCCAGTTTAGTGCTTCTCTTTTGTTCTTGATAATACTCTCACTAGAGAAGAATGCAGCAGCTGAATAAGTCATAATGGGATGAGAGAGGAGGTCCAAAAGATTGTGGATTTTCTACTTCCCCACACATTCTAGATGCATGCTGCAAGATCCATATCTATGACCCTGCAACATTGTATGCCGTGATTACTTGATCTGTGCAAAAGTTCAAATTGGGCTCAGCAAAGGAGATAAGATAAACATGCTCAAAAAGATTTTTCTATTTGCATTTCTTTGAACTCTGAACATTATTATGCAGATCTTTTTTTAGTTTTTAAAGGGATATGAGATTCAAAATAAAACTCAAAGCATCCAATTCTAACATACCTTTATAATTTATTTGTATTGTCAAATTTACTTTGTTCTTTTTGTATCCTTTATTTAAAAGTATATATATATATATATATATATATATATATATATATATATATATATATATATATATATATATATATATATATATACAGTATATGCGTTTCATGTCCCTTTAAAATAGAGACATATTGCTTTTGTTATGTATCAAAAGCCAGATCTGAAAACTGAGGTTTTTGCAGTTAAATAATAATGTAGCAGTTTAGTTTTATTCTAATGGAGCTGACTTTAAGCCATTTGTATGTACGTGGGAGGGGCAAGCAATTTCACCTGCTCGTTTTGTGGCAACAGTTGCAATTACAGTTGCAATTAAACACTACATCTCTGCAGCTGTGGGTATATTATTATTCCCATGGAAACTCAAATAAACAATCTTCAGCAAAAAGATATTGTCTCCCTGTAATTGTTTAAATCATTCCTTTTTTTTCTTATAAAGAACAATTTATGTAAAGATTCTATAAATTAGAATATTGTGTAAAGAATACTTACACTTTATATTATGAGGGTTCAATTAATTTTAATGTTTGCAACATACAGTATATAACATTACATTGAACCAATTACTTTAGCAAGTTCCATTAGCAGTATTGTAAATGCAATTTATAATTGAGTAATGAAGCAATATGTATTCCTGTCCACTGCTGCCCAGTGCTTGAAACATTAAGCACTAAATAAATGCTATATTATATTTTTATGCATTCATATTCCCTGAATTTCCAGTGGACTTAAAAGGAACGGTCTACACCAGAATTGGTATTGTTTAAAAAGATAGATAATCCCTTTATTACCAATTTGCCAGTTTTGCATAACCAACACTGTTATATTAATATACTTTATACTTCTGTGATTGTCTTGTATCTAAGCCTCTGAAGATTGCCCCCTTATTTCAGCTCTTTTAACAGACTTGCATTTTAGCCAATCAGTGCTGACTCCTAGGTAACTCCACGGACTTGAGCACAATGTTTATCTATATGGCACACATGAACTAATACCCTTTAGTTGTGATTTTAAAAAATGCATTCAGATAAGAGGCGGCCTTCAAGGGCTAAGAAATTAGCATATGAGCCTAACTAGGTTTAGTTTTCAACTAAGAATACCAAAAAAACAAAGCAAAATTGATGATAAAAGTAAAATGGAAAGTTGTTTAAAATTACATGCCCTATCTGAATCATGAAAGTTTACTAAACTGTCCCTTTCATAATTTAGATAGAACATGCGATTTTAAACAACTTTCTAATGATCAATTTTCTTTGATTTATTTGGTATCTTTTGTTGAAAAGCTGGGACATAGGCTTAGGAGCCAGCCCATTTCTGGATCACTATATGACAGCAGTTTTGCAAGAACTGTAGTGCTCCAGATGCCTACCTAGGTATCTCTTCCAACACAGAATATCATGTGAACGAAGCAAATTTGATAATAGAAGTAAATTGGAAACTTTTTAAAAATGGTGTGCTCTGTCTGAATCACAAAAGAAAAATGTTAGGTCTCATATCCCTTTAAAGGGACCACTAAAGTCAAAATTAAACTTTCATTATTCAGATAGAAAACACAATTTTAAACTACTTTCAAATTCATTTCCATTATCTAAATGTGCACAATCCTTTCATGTGCACAATCCTTTAATATGCACTCTTTCTGAGGCACCAACTCTTACTGTTCATGTGCAAGAATTCACATACGCATATGCATTTTGAGATTGGCTGATGGTTGTCACATGATGCATTGGAAAGGGAAATGTAACTAAATTTGAAATTTGTCAGAAAAAAAAATCTACTACTCATTTAAAATTCAATCTAAGTACTTTTGCATTGTCTTTTTATTATTCATCTATTGATTGTTAATCTACGGTGTTTAGTGATCTTTTAATTGCTAATGGTGCATGGCATAAGCAGAGTCTGTGAGGGTTAGGGGCATTACTGGACAGTTCAAGGACATTTATAAGTAAGGGAGAATGTAGTTACAGTTTAACAAAATGTGAGAAAATTGTGAGCTCTATATTTTTGTTAAAGGGACAGTCAAGTCCAAAAAAAACCTTCATGTTTCAAGTAGGGCATGTAATTTTAAACAACTTTCCAATTTTCTTTTATCACCAATTTTTCTTTGTTCTCTTGGTATTCTTAGTTGAAAGCTAAACCTAGAAAGGTTCATATGCTAATTTCTTAGACCTTGAAGGCTGCCTCTAATCGAAATACATTTTGAAAGTTTTTCACCACTAGAGGGCATTCATTCACATGTTTCATATAGATAACATTGAGCTCATACACGTGAATTTACCATGGAGACAGCTCTGATTGGCAAAAATGCAAGTCTGTCAAAAGAACTGAAATAAGGGGGCAGTCTGCTGAGGTATAATTATAACTGTGTTGGTTATGCAAAACTGGAGAATTGGTAATTAAGGGATTATCTATCTTTTAAAACAACAACAATTCTAGGGTTGACTGTCCCTTTAAATAAACGCCTATGTTGTCTTCAGGTTCTGTCCTGTATTTTCACCCTTACAGCACTCTTGCACCAGTAAATAGTAAACCTGCTTTATTATATCTTTGAGCAGGAGTCAGGTGTAGAGAAAATAACAATAGCACAGATTCTGGAAAAAAGAAAAAGATAGTGCTTCTTGAGAATTAGTCTATTACTAGTGGTCCAAATGTTCTAGAATTTTCTACAGAGGAACCTACAAGGGTCACGTCTTGTCCCTAAAATAGACACTCAATGGATGTATTTGCAGAGAAGGAAGACTTCACTGAGATTGGTGGTGGAACTTAGCAGGTCTTTTTATTTTGGAAAAGCCACCAACCCCCCCCCCCCCCCATTTTTTTGTGGAAAGGTCCCTGGTGTCTGGTGGTTTTAATAAGACAACACTAGTGGGTTAGTATAATAAATATTTCCCTGCTACCTAGTGGGATGAACATTTTTTACTTCAGGTTTCTTCACTGGCTACCCATCAGCAAGCTCCTCCCCATTGCAATGTCACAGCCACATTGCACTTATCAGAGGTTTAGCATTTCATCGTATATCACAAGCGGAAAATGATCTTTAAATAAAAAGATTTTAAGAATCCCCTCCCAAAAACAAACTCAGCAATGAACATAGTTAAAGGGACACTGAACCCAATTTTTTTCTTTTGTCATTCAGATAGAGCATGCAATTTTAAGCAACTTTCTAATTTACTCCTATTATCAATTTTTCTTCGTTCTCTTGCTATCATTATTTGAAAAAGAAGGCATCTAAGCTTTTTTTTGGTTTCAGTACTCTGGACAGCACTTTTTTATTGGTGGATGAATTTATCCACCAATCAGCAAGGACAACCCAGATTGTTCACCAAAAATGGGCCGGCATCTAAACTTACATTCTTGCATTTCAAATAAAGATACCAAGAGAATGAAGAACATTTGATAATAGGAGTAAATTAGAAAGTTGCTTAAAATGTCATGCTCAGTCTGAATCACAAAAGAATTTTTTTGGGTACAGTGTCCCTTTAAGATAGCAGCACCCAGGACTGCTGCAATATATACTTGAGCATCACCCATTCTATAAAGAAAACAGTTACCCCTTTTAAATTATTAAAGGGACAGTCTACAACAGAATTTTTATTGTTTAAAAAGAAGAGATAAATACTACTTTGCAGCTGACTCCTCACCTTGTTTAACACGTTATATTTGATATGGTTATAATGTTTGAAATGTTATGCATGTTGATTTTATTTTACTCTGTTAGTATTAGACAGATATATCTCCTCCAATAGTTATTGCCCCTAATGTGTATCACCACCTCTAATCTATCTTCCTCCTTCCTGATTTTAACCTGTCAAGTGAAGCAGAATCCCAATCAGGCACCCCCCCCCTCCCTCAGTTATCCACAATATACTAACATCGTCCCCTCCCCCTTCCACTTAGACTCGCCCATATTAATTCCTGTGGGACCCCACGCCACTGAAATCCTGGTTGTAATAGTTACCACATACAATACATTGCAGTAAATAACCTTAGCCTTCCCCCTCTTAGAACTAGTCCATCTTATGGACATCTTGTTACTTCTCCCTCTTCTTATACCCTTTCTCCCACTTTAAGGTCTGCATCTCTACTCCTACACCACGATACATCCCAATTAAAAGTTCATTATCTAAGCAATCCAACCCCCCGTTGCTCCCCCTCCCTATCGCCCTTTATCCCCCAATTCGAGCAGCTTTTGCCCGCTGCTTCCCTCTCCCTTCACTCATATAAGTGGGCTCTTCACAGTTAAAACTAGTGACTCTTCTCTAACCATAACGCTCTCATAGTTACCCAAATTAGGAACTGGAGACATATAGTCTAGTATCTACAATGTCAGAATTGAAATTTCTAACCCTTAACACTCAAGGACTTAATTCCCCGACCAAGCGTAGTTTATTGCTTACCATGCTATCGTGCAATAAGGTTGATGTGGCCTTTATTCAGGAGACACATTGGCTAATCAACACAGATTCTGCATACACATACAGAAAATTTCCCACAGTAGTTACATCATCCTTCCACTCCAAAGCTAGAGGGGTTGCCATTCTAATCGGCTCCTCTACCCTATATGAAGCAATTTATATAGAAAAAGATCCCCAGGCACGCTTTATTATTCTAATTTGTAAACTCAACCACAGACTATTTACATTAGTAAACATATATGCACCCAAATCAGGGCAAATTCGATTTCTCAGATCACTGCTGGAGTCGGTGGCAGCCATGACCCAAGGAGAACTGATATTAGGAGGAGATCTCAATCTTATCTGGAATCCCTTAGTAGATAGAACAGGCCCCCCGATCTCCACATTAGAGAGGACATTGCGCCCGCTATCTTCCGCCTTTCAAAACCTAATCAAACAGTATGATCTTTACGATGTTTGGAGAGCGGTACACCCAAATAGACGAGAACACACTTTCTATTCAGCTCCCCACAAGTCACATACGCGGATCAATTTCTTCTTCTCGAGTTCACATCTCTTAGATATGATCTCGGACGCGACAATTTCGACAATCTCGTGGTCGGACCACGATTCCCTGACAATCGAACTAGGTAACCCTCCCCTACATGTGGTAGGCATGTTGTGGCGCCTCAAGGATTTTTTGGTCACTACCCCTGGAATTAGAGTGGAGACCTTATACACGCTCGCCACCTTTTTGAGTATCAATCGCACTCCCCTTCTTTCGGAAGAGGTGTTGTGGGCCACTCTTAAGGCATACCTCAGAGGTTTCTATATTGACAAGTTCACCCAGATTAGAAAGGCGCGAGGAACCTCGCTTGCATCCCTTAACTGTCAACTCAGATCCTTGAAACTTGAGCTTTCTAACTCTTATTCTGCTACAACTAATGCTCAACTGTCAGAGATCACTAAACAGATCAAGGACTTGGAAGTTGACGAAACCCAGCGCTTGTTAGACAGACTTAAACAAGTCTACTATCATAATAATAATAAGGTCTCTACAGAAAACTAAGAAATCGGACGGCACAAGCCAAAATTACTTCCATAAATACCCCAGGTGGCTACGTGACGTCTCCAACGGATATAGGGGAAGCTTTTAAACATTTCTACTACCAGTTGTACAATTTGGGTTCTTCAGACCCTACGAAAACTCTTGATCCTATTAGCATTCGCCGATACCTCTCCTCCCTAGATCTTCCTCGAATGGACCAAACGGAAACATTGACTCTGACATCACCCATCTCTCTTGAAGAAGTTACCTTAGCTATTAAGGACCTTAAAATCGGGAAATCCTCGGGTCCAGATGGATTCACGAGTCGATTCTATAAATCCTACTCTCCCCAAATCTCCCCAATTCTCTGTAAGGTGTTTAACGAAGTGTTCAGCAAAGACAGTTTCCGAAGGGAATTCCTTGAAGCCTCAGGACTGTGGGAGCTATCGCCCGATCTCTTTGCTTAATATAGACACCAAACTCTACGCAAAGATAATAGCAAATCGACTTGCCCAAATCACCCCCACTTTGATACACCCAGATCAAGTGGGATTTATTCCCCGGAGAGAAGGTCCGGACACCACGAGGCGCGTCTTAGACATACTATTGGAAAGTGCAAAAGGAGATACCCCCACGTTAGCCCTATCGTTGGACGCTGAGAAAGCTTTTGATAGGGTGAGGTGGGAGTACTTATGGGAAACTCTGCGTGCCTCAGGCTCTATACTCCAGCCCATCTGCCAGGGTTAAGGGAATAGGGTTTCAATCCAAGAGTTTCGACATAACCAATGGGACGAGACAAGGTTGCCCCCTTTCCCCGCTCCTGTTTGCTTTCTCCATCGAGCCACTAGCTCAAGCCATGAGGACAGACCCGGATATTTCCGGCTTTACTATTGGCCCCCATCAGCACACCATCTCTCTATATGCGGATGATGTATCTCTCTTGCTTACTAATCCTCTTAGGTCACTCCCTGCCGTTTTCAAAATCATTACTAAATTCAAGACTCTAAGCTACTATAAACTAAATTTTGCCAAAACCGAAGCATTACATATCAATGTCACACCCCAAGATCTTCTCATTCTACGTGAAAGATATTGCTTCCAATGGTCACCCCACTCCCTAAAACTACTAGGTATCCATCTTTCCCCAAATGTCTCCACTGTCATCCTTAAGAATTTCCCAGAGAGACTTCCTGACTGGAAAAAACTACTGGAATCTTGGGACTTTAGGGACATTTCCTGGACTGGCAAAATTGCTGCCATTAAAATGTCTTATATTCCAAAAATTATCTATCTATTCTGCACTATCCCACTTAATCTACCTCGACCAATTTTGAATAAGCTTCAGAGCCTCATTACCAGCTATGTCTGGAAGGGCAAGCAACCCCGAACGTCGAGACAAACACTTCATAGATCTAGCGATAGAGGAGGCCTAGGAATGCCTAATATCATTCTCTATTATCAAGCGGCGCACCTAACCCACTTGATCGAATGGGGTCGCAGTGATAACCCAGCCCGATGGAGAGAAGTCGAACAGTCTCTCCTCCCTTCAGGAATGAGGTTACCAGACCTCCCTTGGATTCCCTCTCACTATTGGAAAAACCTCGATACCGCGCACCCGGTGATACTGGATACCCTTAAGTTCTGGGATCAGACGAGACACTTAGACTCGATTGCTCCCCACCCCTCCCCATGTCAAACCATAGCTAGTGTTTTCTTCTGCCTACCTGACACTCATATCTCCAGCTGGTCCTCTCTTGGAGCTGACCATGTTGCTGACCGTGTTGTTATACCGGAGGTATCTCTCATGCATCGATTTGTAATAAATTGCGGATTCCAACCCCGTTGAAGTTTGAGGCCTTCCGACTCTCTTCCATTGTCAGATCATGGGGTTTCCCTAGAGAGAGCCTTAGATCTGACACTAAATGGGAACAGTGATGGTCCCTACCTCACAAGCTTAAAGGAACCTTATCGTTCCATTACGAGATACTATTGGATCCTTCCTCTCAACAAAAAGTTTCGCAGTTTATAGCTTGGGAAACCGAACTTAACTTCACGGTTGACGCCGACTCTTGGTACAGAGAACTTAAGTCTACTAGAAAGTTATTACACTCCACATCCCTTTGGGAACTCCACTACAAAATCACAGTGAGATAGCACCTAGTCCCAGCTACCCTTCATAGGATATATAATTCTCACCCTCCTGTCTGCTGGAGGGGCTATGGACAGCTTGGAACTCAGGCGCATATTTGGTGGTTCTGCCCAAGACTCTCCTCTATATGGCTCTGGGTAACTAACTTACTACACTCTTTAGGCATAATTGTACAGCTTAGTCCCCAAATTGGTCTGCTCCACCTCAACTTCCCAGCCCTCACACCTACACAGAAAGCCTTATCCATTTATGTACTGATGGCCACTAAATTGGAAATTGCTAAAGCCTGGAAACAAGTCTCTCCTCCTAATACCTCACAGATTTTAGCTACAGTCAACTACTTATCTAAAATGGAAGCCTACTCCCACTCAGCCCTAGATAAACTAGATTTCTATCACGCAACTTGGGCCCCTTGGTGGGAAAAAATTTCTAATTAAACCAATTCGACATTGCTTAGATCTTGGTCACTTCTCTCCGATACTATACACCATCAACACTAGATACTACTGTTTTGTTACGGTACTCACCTTCTTCTTATTCCCTTTCCTAACTCACTATTTCCTCCTTATCCTTTTCTCCGTTCCTCACCCCACTAACCTTTTCGAGGCTACCCTATGAGAGCATATATCCCCACTTACGTATTTTTTGTAATGTTTCTTATTAATATAAAATTGAGGACGATGTTTTTTTTTTTTTTGAAATGTCATACAACATTAGAATATCGCTCTAGTGATTGTTACTATCTTCCTGTGTCTATATCATTGAAAATGTCTCATTTGTATGGCATTCTTGTATTATGTGTTTTCCTCAAATAAAAATTTCTTTTAAAAAAATAAATAAAAAAAAAAATAAAAAAAAATGAAGAGATAATCCCTTTATTACCCATTCCCCAGTTTTGCATAACTAACACAGTTATATTAATACACTTTTTCCCTCTGTGATTACCTTTTATCAAAGCCTCTTCAGACTGCCCCCTTATGTCAGTTCTTTTGACAGACTTGCATTTTAGCCAATCAGTACAGAATCCTAGGTAACTCCACGGGCATGAGCACTATGTTATCTATATGGCACATATGAACTAACGCTGTCTAGTTGTGAAAAACTGTCAAAATGCATTTACATAAGTGGCGGCCTTCAAGGGCTAAGAAATTAGCATTTGAGCGTAGCTAGGTTTAGCTTTCAATGAAGAATACCAAGCGAACAAACAAAATTTATGCTAAAAGTCAATTGGAACATTGTTAAAAATTACGTGCCCTATCTGAATCATAAAAAATAATTTTTGACTAGTCTATCCCTTTAATAAAGCATTTGTGAGTTGATGGCAACCAGAAGTTGGATGCCCTTTGTTGCATACAGAAAGGGGTTATCTTTTTCAACATTTGTTTATAATTCACAGCTCACTGTTTCTTAAACTTTTGGGTTTTGGAGACCTTGTGTTAGAATGAAAATAATAATATTCTTATGAGTTGCACTATCAAAATTCCAAAGGTTGAAGGGACTATAAACTAAATTGTTTGCCTTTTTGAAAGGGCAATCTTAACATTTATTTAGTAGAACAGAATATATATAAAAATAAGACATTGCCAAATCGCTTTATCATGCACATTAATATATGTGACAGCAAAAGCCAGCTTGGTTAAAGCCTGGTCAGGCATTGTATTGTAACAGCGTGTTATGCTAATATCTTGAGATGGAACTGTCAGGTTTCCTTGGAAATCTCAGGACATGTAAACAATAAATGAATAGATGCAATATTAAACACGTCAACATGACATTTGTGTGTTTATCATTTAGCAAGCATCCTGCTTTCAAAATAAGCTTAAAGGGCAAGGAAGCTCAATAGTTTCTGTTTGCTATTCATTAAATATACATAATTGGCATTTTCCAAAATGTACCTAGTTGTTTTTTTAACTCGTACACTGCCCAGTAGTTCTCTGAATCCCCTCATAATTTGATACCAGGATTAAAGGCAGCCCTGGAAGGATGCATACGGGTCGATTCATCAAGCTCCGAACGAGTCTTCAGGCTCGTCGGAAAGAGAAGTTAAGAAGCAGCGGTCTTAAGACCGTGGGGGGCTTTCACTTTCCAGGACAGAAGTGTGAGTGAGCAATTGTGTCGCAGCTGGCAGGGTGCTTGTCATTGGGTATTGATGATCTGTTGAGCGGTACCTCCTGGTGATCAGGAGATGGGATCTTGTGAGATAAATTATGATGATTTGGTTTAATTGTTTATTTGTTAATAAAGCTGAGGCCTTTATAATGCAAAAAAAATTCCTGTGTTTATTAATGAGTGAAATGCCGAAATATGGGGTCAAGTGAATTATACCATATTTGTTTACAGTACTAGGACATTTTAGAACTGTTAAACCTAATATATTTTTGTGCTTGATACTATCCACGGGTCTTTTAACTTCCCATCCTAGTTTGTATCTTTATTGATGTTGCTAAAGAAGTTAGCAGGTAGGTAGGTTATCTCAACAACTCAGAAGTAGGAGGGGGCCTCTGCAGTAAGGTTTATCTTAGCCTGATGTCATAAAACTTCTAGGTTGGTTACTATTAAAAGGACACTCAAGTCAAAATTAAACTGATTCAGATAGAGCAGGCAATTTTTAACAACTTTGCAGTTTACTTCCATTAACAAAATGTGAGCAGTCTTTTTATATTTACATATTTTGTGTCACCAGCTCCTACTGAGCATGTGCAAGAATTCACAGAATATATGTATATGCACTTGTGATTGGCCGATGGCTGTCACATGACACAGGGAGTAGTAGAAATAGACATAACTTTGAAATTTGTCAGAAAAAAATCTACCACTCATTTGAAGTTCAGACTAAGGGGTCGATTTATCAACCCCTTCACCCCCCTATGGCTGCAGGTTCTCAAAAGAGAACCTACAGTCCGTATTTAACAAGCATCGGTCATTAGACCTACTGGAGAAATTGACGGCTCCTGCCTGCGCGTGATTTGCTGTGCGCGGGCAGGGGCGGGATTGCACGCAAGCACAAAATAGCGCTTGTGTGCAATGCTGAATTCCCCCAGCGGAATTCAACCTGCCAGAGGTGAGTTGCGGCGGATAGGGGTGCGTATATGCGCCCCTGTCCGTCGCAGCTTGATGAATCAACCCCTTAGTGCTATTGCATTGTCTTTTTATCATAGATTTGTTGATTATGCAAATCTACTGTATTTAATAGACTAGATAACAGAGAGTCATACTTGCTTATGCCTAGATCAGTCAGAATTTTACCTACGTTTTAAAGATGTCAGCTCTCATATCACACTGCTACACTGCTAATTTTCTGAGAAAACAAGTACCTTTTTTACACAATCTGTTTCTGTTTAGGTTTACTTTGATTTAACATTTGTTGTTACCAAAGGAACACTGTTTAATATCTATTTAAGGCCTAGTTCTACACAGATATGAACTTCCTGTCAATTTCACAATCAAAATAAACAGCTTTAGCTTTAATTTTATTTGGTGCAAAAATATTTTTTACATGTTTAGATGATGCTCTTTCAAATGCAGGGTATCATTTTAATATCACATTAAGGGCAAGATTACAAGTGGAGTGCTAATATATTGGGTGCTCGTAAATGGACAAATTTGCCTGTTTGCGGGTGAGCGGAAAATAACCAGCCATTACAAGTGCAATTAGCGCTTATACAATTAACCAGAGATCAGATTTGAACTGACGTAACGCATTTTTGTGAATGATGGAAAATTAAACTTTGTTTAACTATAGTATATGGCTATTTGGCCTATAATATAGTGTATTTATTTGAGGTAGAGGAAAAAGTAGTTAAATAATGTGACTATTCATCATATAAAACTGGGAAATTTGCTGTTAGGGTTTTGAGAGTTTTGCTGAAATCACAGGATATGTTGGTAAATATATACCTAAAGGGACAGGAAACCCTAAAATTTTCTTTCATGATTTGGATAGAACATACAATTTTAAACAACGTTTTGCTTCATTATCTTGCTATCCTTTGCTGAAGGAACAACATTGTGCTACTGGCAGCTAGATAAACACATCTAGTTAGCCAATCACAAGAGACAAAGGTGTGCAGGCACCAATCAGCAGCTGGCTCCCACTAATGTAGGATATGAGCGTTTTCTTTTTCCACAAGAGATACTCACTGAACAAAGCACATTTGAAAATAGAAGTGAAGTTAAGTGTCTTAAAATGACATGCTCTGTCTGAATCCTGCAAGTTTATTTTTGACTTTCCTATCCCTTTAAACTGACTATGCACCCAGTCATCTCAACACATTTAGTGACTGTGTTCTCAGAATAACATTCTTGGATTGTAGTTCTGGTACTACTATATTGTTTATAGGCAACAACACTTCAATTCCCAGAATCACCTTCTGTCTTCCTATCTATAAGAATTAGAATGCCTACTGGCCAACACAGCTGTCACTCCACATGCAAAATATCCCCCCCATGGACAGGGGAACAGAGCACATTTTTAAGTAACATGTCCCTTTAAATAGAATATTTTAGCTGGTTATATCTTATAAACCTACAATTTCTTTAAAATGTTGAGATCAACAAAATAAAATGAAACCCATAAGAATTTAGCTCAGCGTCAGTTTTATTACCTGAAAAAAAAATCATTTAATGTACATCTAATGAATAGACCTCAAATACATTGTTTCCGATGGGAAAAATACTAACAGATGTTTTATTGACTTACAAGAAGTTTAAATAACAACAGCCAGTATTCTTAGTGCTTAACGGTATGAAATGGCTTAGAAAGAATCGCCATACGCAGTGCAAAATGCTTGTTAAAAAGCAACTTTAACAAAATTTGCATCTTTGTTGTTACATTAAATAGAACATTCACCTTTGGAATACTAAAAATAATTGCACAGAAATTCCTTGCAGACTATTTTATGTGACTCACAGTAAAAGGGATGGAAATGCATTGGTTAATGAGATGTAACTGTCTAAGGTAGTGTCATTAATATTTTTAATAAATCTGTATTAAATATATTTTTTTAGTTATACAGCTAAAATGATCTTAATCAGAAGCTTAGGTTTATAATGGTCGGGTATGCTGCTTAGATAGATCATTTTTTTCTATACAAACTTTGACTTTAAGGTTATTGTTAAAGGGACACTGAACCCAAATTTTTTCTTTCTTTCATGTAATTAGCAAGAGTCCATGAGCTAGTGACGTATGGGATATACATTCCTACCAGGAGGGGCAAAGTTTCCCAAACCTCAAAATGCCTATAAATACACCCCTCACCACACCCACAATTCAGTTTTACAAACTTTGCCTCATATGGAGGTGGTGAAGTAAGTTTGTGCTAGATTCTACGTTGATATGCGTTCCGCAGCAGGTTGGAGCCCGGTTTTCCTCTCAGCGTGCAGTGAATGTCAGAGGGATGTGAGGAGAGTATTGCCTATTTTGAATGCAATGATCTCCTTCTACGGGGTCTATTTCATAGGTTCTCTGTTATCGGTCGTAGAGATTCATCTCTTACCTCCCTTTTCAGATCGACGATATACTCTTATTTATATACCATTACCTCTGCTGATTTTTGTTTCAGTACTGGTTTGGCTTTCTACAAACATGTAGATGAGTGTCCTGGGGTAAGTAAGTCTTATTTTCTGTGACACTCTAAGCTATGGTTGGGCACTTTGTTTATAAAGTTCTAAATATATGTATTCAAACATTTATTTGCCTTGACTCAGGATGTTCAACATTCCTTATTTTCAGACAGTCAGTTTCATATTTGGGACAATGCACTTGAATCAATTATTTTTCTTACCTTAAAAATTTGACTTTTTTTTTTCCCTGTGGGCTGTTAGGCTCGCGGGGGCTGAAAATGCTTCATTTTATTGCGTCATTCTTGGCGCGGACTTTTTTGGCGCAAAAAATATTTTCTGTTTCCGGCGTCATACGTGTCGCCGGAAGTTGCGTCATTTTTTACGTTCTTTTGCGCCAAAGATGTCGGCGTTCCGGATGTGGCGTCATTTTTGGCGCCAAAAAGCATTTAGGCGCCAAATAATGTGGGCGTCTTATTTGGCGCTAAAAAATATGGGCGTCGCTTTTGTCTCCACATTATTTAAGTCTCATTTTTTCTTTGCTTCTGGTTGCTAGAAGCTTGTTCATTGGCATTTGTTCCCATTCCTGAAACTGTCATTTAAGGAATTTGTTCAATTTTGCTTTATATGTTGTTTTTTCTCTTACATATTGCAAGATGTCTCACGTTGCATCTGAGTCAGAAGATACTTCAGGAAAATCGCTGTCTAGTGCTGGAACTACCAAAGCTAAGTGTATCTGCTGTAAACTTTTGGTAGCTATTCCTCCAGCTGTTGTTTGTATTAATTGTCATGACAACCTTGTTAATGCCGATAATATTTCCTTTAGTAATGTACCATTACCTGTTGCAGTTCCATCAACATCTAAGGTTCAGAATGTTCCTGATAACATAAGAGATTTTGTTTCTGAATCCATCAAGAAGGCTATGTCTGTTATTCCTCCTTCTAGTAAACATAAAAAAATCTTTTAAAACTTCTCTTTATACAGATGAATTTTTAAATGAACATCATCATTCTGATTCTGATGACTCTTCTGGTTCAGAGGATTCTGTTTCAGAGATTGATGCTGATAAATCTTCATATTTATTTAAAATGGAATTTATTCGTTCTTTACTTAAAGAATTATTAATTGCTTTGGAAATTGAGGATTCTGGTCCTCTTGATACTAATTCTAAACGTTTAGATAAGGTCTTTAAATCTCCTGTGGTTATTCCAGAAGTTTTTCCTGTTCCTAATGCTATTCTGAAGTAATTTCCAGAGAATGGGATAAATTGGGTAATTCATTTACTCCTTCTAAACGTTTTAAGCAATTGTATCCTGTGCCGTCTGACAGATTAGAATTTTGGGACAAAATCCCTAGAGTTGATGGGGCTATGTCTACCCTTGCTAAACGTACTCCTATTCCTACGTCAGATGGTACTTCGTTTAAGGATCCTTTAGATAGGAAAATTGAATCCTTTCTAAGAAAAGCTTATCTGTGTTCAGGTAATCTCCTTAGACCTGCTATATCATTGGCTGATGTTGCTGCAGCTTCAACTTTTTGGTTGGAAACTTTAGCGCAACAAGTAACAGATCATGATTCTCATAATATTATTATTCTTCTTCAACATGCTAATAATTTTATCTGTGATGCCATTTTTGATATTATCAGAGTTGATGTCAGGTTTATGTCTCTAGCTATTTTAGCTAGAAGAGCTTTATGGCTTAAAACTTGGAATGCTGATATGGCTTCTAAATCAACTCTACTTTCCATTTCTTTCCAGGATAACAAATTATTTGGTTCTCAGTTGGATTCTATTATCTCAACTGTTACTGGTGGGAAAGGAACTTTTTTACCACAGGATAAAAAATCTAAGGGTAAAAACAGGGCTAATAATCGTTTTCGTTCCTTTCGTTTCAACAAAGAACAAAAGCCTGATCCTTCATCCTCAGGAGCAGTTTCAGTTTGGAAACCATCTCCAGTCTGGAATAAATCCAAGCCTTCTAGAAAAGCAAAGCCAGCTTCTAAGTCCACATGAAGGTGCGGCCCTCATTCCAGCTCAGCTGGTAGGGGGCAGGTTACGTTTTTTCAAAGAAATTTGGATCAATTCTGTTCACAATCTTTGGATTCAGAACATTGTTTCAGAAGGGTACAGAATTGGTTTCAAGATGAGACCTCCTGCAAAGAGATTTTTTCTTTCCCGTGTCCCAGTAAATCCAGTGAAAGCTCAAGCATTTCTGAATTGTGTTTCAGATCTAGAGTTGGCTGGAGTAATTATGCCAGTTCCAGTTCTGGAACAGGGGATGGGGTTTTATTCAAATCTCTTCATTGTACCAAAGAAGGAGAATTCCTTCAGACCAGTTCTGGATCTAAAAATATTGAATCGTTATGTAAGGATACCAACGTTCAAAATGGTAACTGTAAGGACTATCTTGCCTTTTGTTCAGCAAGGGCATTATATGTCCACAATAGATTTACAGGATGCATATCTGCATATTCCGATTCATCCAGATCATTATCAGTTCCTGAGATTCTCTTTTCTGGACAAGCATTACCAGTTTGTGGCTCTGTCGTTTGGCCTAGCTACAGCTCCAAGAATTTTTACAAAGGTTCTCGGTGCCCTTCTGTCTGTAATCAGAGAACAGGGTATTGTGGTATTTCCTTATTTGGACGATATCTTGGTACTTGCTCAGTCTTTACATTTAGCAGAATCTCATACGAATCGACTTGTGTTGTTTCTTCAAGATCATGGTTGGAGGATCAATTCACCAAAAAGTTCATTGATTCCTCAGACAAGGGTAACCTTTCTGGGTTTCCAGATAGATTCAGTGTCCATGACTCTGTCTTTGACAGACAAGAGACGTCTAAAATTGATTTCAGCTTGTCGAAACCTTCAGTCACAATCATTCCCTTCGGTAGCCTTATGCATGGAAATTCTAGGTCTTATGACTGCTGCATCGGACGCGATCCCCTTTGCTCGTTTTCACATGCGACCTCTTCAGCTCTGTATGCTGAATCAATGGTGCAGGGATTACACAAAGATATCTCAATTAATATCTTTAAAACCGATTGTACGACACTCTCTAACATGGTGGACAGATCACCATCGTTTAATTCAGGGGGCTTCTTTTGTGCTTCCGACCTGGACTGTAATCTCAACAGATGCAAGTCTCACAGGTTGGGGAGCTGTGTGGGGATCTCTGACGGCACAAGGAGTTTGGGAATCTCAGGAGGTGAGATTACCGATCAATATTTTGGAACTCCGTGCAATTTTCAGAGCTCTTCAGTCTTGGCCTCTTCTGAAGAGAGAATCGTTCATTTGTTTTCAGACAGACAATGTCACAACTGTGGCATACATCAATCATCAAGGAGGGACTCACAGTCCTCTGGCTATGAAAGAAGTATCTCGAATTTTGGTTTGGGCAGAATCCAGCTCCTGTCTAATCTCTGCGGTTCATATCCCAGGTATAGACAATTGGGAAGCGGATTATCTCAGTCGCCAAACGTTGCATCCGGGCGAATGGTCTCTTCACCCAGAGGTATTTCTTCAGATTGTTCAAATGTGGGAGCTTCCAGAAATAGATCTGATGGCGTCTCATCTAAACAAGAAACTTCCCAGGTATCTGTCCAGATCCCGGGATCCTCAGGCGGAAGCAGTGGATGCATTATCACTTCCTTGGAAGTATCATCCTGCCTATATCTTTCCGCCTCTAGTTCTTCTTCCAAGAGTAATCTCCAAGATTCTGAAGGAATGCTCGTTTGTTCTGCTGGTAGCTCCGGCATGGCCTCACAGGTTTTGGTATGCGGATCTTTTCCAGATGGCCTCTTGCTATCCGTGGACTCTTCCGCTAAGACCAGACCTTCTGTCGCAAGGTCCTTTTTTCCATCAGGATCTCAAATCCTTAAATTTAAAGGTATGGAGATTGAACGCTTGATTCTTGGTCAAAGAGGTTTCTCTGACTCTGTGATTAATACTATGTTACAGGCTCGTAAATCTGTATCCAGAGAGATATATTATAGAGTCTGGAAGACTTATATTTCTTGGTGTCTTTCTCATCATTTTTCTTGGCATTCTTTTAGAATTCCGAGAATTTTACAGTTTCTTCAGGATGGTTTAGATAAAGGTTTATCTGCAAGTTCTTTGAAAGGACAAATCTCTGCTCTTTCTGTTCTTTTTCACAGAAAGATTGCTAATCTTCCTGATATTCATTGTTTTGTACAAGCTTTGGTTCGTATAAAACCTGTCATTAAGTCAATTTCTCCTCCTTGGAGTTTGAATTTGGTTCTGGGGGCTCTTCAAGCTTCTCCGTTTGAACCTATGCATTCATTGGACATTAAATTACTTTCTTGGAAAGTTTTGTTCCTTTTGGCGATCTCTTCTGCCAGAAGAGTCTCTGAATTATCTGCTCTTTCTTGTGAGTCTCCTTTTCTGATTTTTCATCAGGATAAGGCGGTGTTGCGAACTTCTTTTGAATTTTTACCTAAAGTTGTGAATTCCAACAACATTAGTAGAGAAATTGTGGTTCCTTCATTATGTCCTAATCCTAAGAATTCTAAGGAAAAATCGTTGCATTCTTTGGATGTTGTTAGAGCTTTGAAATATTATGTTGAAGCTACTAAGTCTTTCCGAAAGACTTCTAGTCTATTTGTTATCTTTTCCGGTTCTAGAAAAGGCCAGAAAGCTTCTGCCATTTCTTTGGCATCTTGGTTGAAATCTTTAATTCATCATGCCTATGTCGAGTCGGGTAAAACTCCGCCTCAAAGGATTACAGCTCATTCTACTAGGTCAGTTTCTACTTCCTGG